>NW_024414019.1:164-1291 GCF_014898765.1 Herpailurus yagouaroundi | reverse complement strand
TATTTTTTTAAAATTTTCAAACCAAATTCGTCTTTTTCTTTCTTTCTTTTCTTTTTAAGTTTATTTATTCTTTTTTGGGGGAGGGAGAGAGAGAGAGAGAGAGAGAGAGAGTCCAAGCAGGCTCTGCATTATCAGAGAGGAGCCCAACAAAGGACTCAGACTCACCAACCTGTGAGATCATGACCTGGGCAGAAAACAAGAGCTGGCTGCTTAACTGACTGAGTCACCCAGGTGCCCCGAGTTATTATTATTCTTTAAATAGGCTCCATGCCCAACGTGGGGCTCGAACTCGTGGTCCTGAGATCAAGAGTTGGATGCTGTACCAACTTGAGCCAGCCAGGGGTGCCTCCCTAGTGATTTCTTACATTGTACCTTTCCCAATCTCTGAATATCGTCTTTATGAATTTACTTACGTACAAATGTGTATGGTCCTTCTCCCCAACAGGCTTTGAGTCCTAGGAGAACAGAGGTAATGTGTCTGTCTTGTTCACTGTGGAATCCCTGGGGCCCTGGACAGGGCCTCCCATGTGACAGGTACTTAATAACCATTTGTTGGGGTGCCTGGGTGGTTCGGTTGGTTGAGGGTCTGACTCTTTTTTTTTTTAATTTTTTTTTTAATGTTTATTCATTTTAGAGACAGAGAGAGACAGAGCATGAATGGGGAAAGGTCAGAGAGAGAGGGAGACACAGACTCTGAAACAGGCTCCAGGCTCTGAGCTGTCAGCACAGAGCCCGATGCGGGTCTCAAACTCATGGACCGCAAGATCACGACCTGAGCCGAAGTCGGTCGACCAACCGACTGAGCCACCCAGGTGCCCTGGGTCTGACTCTTGATTTCAGCTCCTCATGATCCTAGGGTCATGGGATAAAGCCCTCTGTCAGGCTCTGCACTCTGCTTGGAGCCTGCTTGAGATTCTCTCTTTCTCCCTCTGCCCCTCTCCTCCTGCTCCTACTCTGTCTTTATAAAGTTAAAAAAAAATTTTTTTTAAAGCATTTGTTAAGTCAATGAGTAAATGAATTCAAGATGAGAAGGATAGTACATAGTCACAGACTGCCTATTTTATTTGTATTTTTTTAATGTTTATTTATTTATTTTTTCAACGTTTATTTATTTTTGGGACAGAGAG
>NW_024414019.1:0-64 GCF_014898765.1 Herpailurus yagouaroundi | reverse complement strand
AGCATGAACGGGGGAGTGGCAGAGAGAGAGGGAGACACAGAATCGGAAACAGGCTCCAGGCTCT
>NW_024414018.1:527-1726 GCF_014898765.1 Herpailurus yagouaroundi | reverse complement strand
GGAGGCTGTTTCGGGTCCTGTGAAACCTTTCTCTCAGGTACAGGTAGCGGCTTCATCCATGGTGAGCTATGGGAATGACTCAGGCTTGGAGGCCGGGTCTCGGAGCAGGTGTTTGGGATTCTGTGTTTCGCTAGCCTCGGTCCTCACCCGGGAGTTTCTGAGCTGAGAGGAAGGGTTTGTTTGCTTTTTAGGAGTCAGGCATCTGTCTCCTCGGGATTTTGGTCTCGCTGCATAGCCCCTGCAGGGGCTGCTTGGGATTCTGTTCTCCCACTTCTCCAACCTTCCTCGTAAGTTTCTCAGGTTAGACCCCGTGGACTGGAGGCTGTGTGGGATACACTGACCCGTTCCTCTCAGGTGCAGGGAGAGGCTTCAGCCATGATGAGCCATGGCAAGAGACAGCGCCGGGCTAGGAGGCCCGGGGCGAGCAGCCCCTGGATGGGAGGCCCGGGGTGAGCGGGGCACTTCCCATTCTGTGTCTCCAATGCCTCGGTCCTTTGCGGGGAGTTTCTGCGCTGATACCCCAGGGTCTGGAGGCTGTTTCGGGTCCTGTGAACCATTTCTCTCAGGTACAGGGAGCGCCTTAACCATGGTGAGCCATGGGAATGACTCAGGCTTGGAGGCCAGATCTGGTAGCAGGTCTTTGGAATTCTGAGTTTCGCTAGCCTCTGTCCTAATCCGGGAGTTTCTGAGCTGAGAGGAAGGGTTTGTTTGCTTTTTAGGAGTCAGGCATCTGTCCCTTGGGAATTTGGGCTTGCTGCATAGCCCATGGAGGGGCTGCTAGGGATTCTGTGTCTCCCACTTCTCCAAACTTCCCCGTAAGTCTCTCAGCTTAGACCCCATGGACTGGAGGCTGTGTGGGATATTCTGACCCTTTCTTCTCAGGTAAAGGGAGAGGCTTCAGCCATGATGAACCATGGAAAGAGACAGGCCCGGTCTGGGAGGCCCGGGGCGAGCAGCCCCGGGCTGGGAGGCCCTGGGCGAGCAGCCCCGGGCGTGGAGGCCTGTGCCGAGCAGACCCGGGCGTGGAGGCCCGGGCCGAGCAGTGCCGGGCGTGGAGGCCCGGGCCAAGCAACCCTCCGGCAGGGTGGACTGGGGCGAGCAGCCCCTGGCGGGGAGGCCCGGGTCAAGCAGCCCCGGTCGGGGGTGGCCGGGGCAGAGCAGCCCCGGGCGAGGAGTCGGGGAGAGCAGCCCCGGGCGGG
>NW_024414018.1:0-427 GCF_014898765.1 Herpailurus yagouaroundi | reverse complement strand
CCGGGGCAAGTACTCCAGGGCGGGGAGGGCCGCTGCGACCAGCCCAGGGTGTGGAAGCCCTGGGCGAGCAGCCCCGGCCTTGGAGTCCCGGGCCGAGTAGCGCCGGGCGGGGAGGCCAGGGGTGAGCAGCCCCTGGCGGGGAGGCCCGGGTCGAGCAGCCCTGGGAGGGGTGGCCGGAGCAGAGCAGCCCCGGGAGGGGTGGCCGGGGCAGAGCAGCCCTGAGCGAGGTGGCCGGGGCGAGCAGCCGAGGGCGGGGGGGCCCTGGGCGACCAGCTCTGGCGGGGGTGGCCCGGGGAGCACCGCCCCAGGCGGGGAGGGCCGGGTCGACGAGCCCCGGGCCTGGAGTGCCGGGCCGAGCAGCTCTGGGCGTGGAGGCCCGGAGTGAGCAGCCACATGCAGGGAGGGCGGGGGCGAGCAGATCGGGGGG
>NW_024414017.1:1123-2405 GCF_014898765.1 Herpailurus yagouaroundi | reverse complement strand
TTAATAAAAACCCTTGAGAAAGTCGGGATAGAAGGAACATACTTAAACATCATCAAAGCCATTTATGAAAAGTCCACAGCTAACATCATCGTCAAAGAGGAAAACTAGGAGCTTTTTCCCTGAGATCAGGAACACGACAGGAATGCCCACTCTCACCGCTGTTGTTTAACATAGTGCTGGAAGTTCTAGCATCAGCAATCAGACAACAAAAGGAAATAAAAGGCATCAAAATCGGCAAAGATGAAGTCAAGCTTTCGCTTTTTGCAGATGACATGATATTATACATGGAAAATCCGATAGACTACACCAGAAGTCTGCTAGAACTGATACATGAATTCAGCAAAGTTGCAGGATACAAAATCAATGTATAGAAATCAGTTGCATTCTTATACACTAACAATGAAGCAACAGAAAGACAAATAAAGAAACTGATCCCATTCACAATTGCACCAAGAAGCATAAAATACCTAGGAATAAATCTAACCAAAGATGTAAAAGATCTGTATGCTCAAAACTATAGAAAGCTTATGAAGGTAATTGAACATTTAAAGAAATGGAAAGACATTCCCTGCTCATGGATTGGAAGAATAAATATTGTCAAAATGTCAATACTACCCACAGCTATCTACATATTCAATGCCATCCCAATCAAAATTGCACCAGCATTCGTCTCGAAACGAGAACAAGCAATCCTAAAATTCATATGGAGGCATCACAATCCCAGACTTTAGCCTCTACTACAAAGCTGTCATCATCAAGACAGCATGGTATTGGCACAAAAACAGACACATAGACCAATGGAATAGAATAGAAACCCCAGATTTAGACCCACAAACGTATGGCCAACTCATCTGTGACAAAGCAGGAAAGAACATCCAATGGAAAAAAGACAGTCTCTTTAACAAATGGTGCTGGGAGAACTGGACAGCAACATGCAGACGAATGAAACTAGACCACTTTCTCACACCATTCACAAAAATAAATCAAAATGGATAAAGGACCTGAATGTGAGACAGGAAACCATCAAAACCCTAGAGGAGAAAGCAGGAAAAGACCTCTCTGACCTCAGCCGTAGCAATCTCTTACTTGACACATCCCCAAAGGCAAGGGAATTAAAAGCAAAAATGAACTACTGGGACCTCATGAAGATAAAAAGCTTCTGCACAGCAAAGGAAACAACCAACAAAACTAAAAGGCAACCAACGGAATGGGAAAAGATATTTGCAAATGACATATCGGACAAAGGGCTAGTATCCAAAATCTATAAAGAGCTCACCAAACT
>NW_024414017.1:0-1023 GCF_014898765.1 Herpailurus yagouaroundi | reverse complement strand
GAAGACATCTGGATGGCCAACAGGCACATGAAAAGTTGCTCAACGTCGCTCCTCATCAGGGAACTACAAATCAAAACCACACTCAGATATCACCTCATGCCAGTCAGAGTGGCCAAAATGAACAAATCAGGAGACTATAAATGCTGGAGAGGATGTGGAGAAACGGGAACCCTCTTGCACTGTTGGTGGGAATGCAAATTGGTGCAGCCGCTCTGGAAAACAGTGTGGAGGTTCCTAAGAAAATTAAAAATAGACCTACCGTATGACCCAGCAATAGCACTGCCTGGAATTTACCCAAGGGATACAGGAGTACTGATGCATAGGGGCACTTGTACCCTGATGTTTAAGCAGCACTCTCAACAATAGCCAAATTATGGAAAGAGCCTAAATGTCCGTCAACTGACGAATGGATAAAGAAATTGTGGTATATATACACAATAGAGTACTACAGGGCAATGAGAGAGAATGAAATATGGCCCTTTGTAGCAATGTGGATGCAACTGGAGAGTGTGATGCTAAGTGAAATAAGCCATACAGAGAAAGACAGATACCATATGGTTTCACTCTTGTGTGGATCCTGAGAAACTTAATAGGAACCCATGGGGGAAAGGAAGGGGAAAAAAAAAAAAGGTTAGAGTGGGAGAGAACCAAAGCGCAAGAGACTCTTAAATACTGAGAACAGGGGCGCCTGGGTGGCGCAGTCGGTTAAGCGTCCGACTTCAGCCAGGTCACGATCTCGCAGTCCGTGAGTTCGAGCCCCACGTCGGGCTCTGGGCTGATGGCTCAGAGCCTGGAGCCTGTTTCCGATTCTGTGTCTCCCTCTCTCTCTGCCCCTCCCCCGTTCATGCTCTGTCTCTGTCTGTCCCAAAAATAATAAATAAACGTTAAAAAAAAAATTAAAAAAAAAAAACTGAAAACAAACTGAGGGTTGATGGGGGGTGGGAGGGAGGGGAGGGTGGGTGATGGGTATTGAGGCGGGCACCTTTTGGGATGAGCACTGGGTGTTGTATGGAAACCAATTTG
>NW_024414016.1:195-1541 GCF_014898765.1 Herpailurus yagouaroundi | reverse complement strand
TTTAGAGGTCGTGATCAAAAATTGTTAAAAGGGGTTTTCAGGTTACCTCGGGGTGACAACGACACCCAAGAAGTTAAGGAAATTTTGTGAACTAGAATGACCCACATTCAATGTAGGATGGCCTCCAGAAGGGACATTAGATGCTCAAACAGTGCAGCAGGTTTGGCTAATAGTCACTGGGAACCCAGGCCACCCTGATCCATTTCCGTACATCGACTCCTGGCTTGACATTGCCCCAAATCTACTACCTTAGAGGTGATTCATCATTAGCAAACAGAGCCAAGCAAAAGTTTTAGTCTCTATCTGGAGGCTCACCAACTGAGCCAAAGAAGCGACCCACTGCTCCTCTAATATTTGAAGGAGATATGGAGGAAGATATTGTCTTTCCACCTCCTCATGACTCTTCCAGCTCTCTCTCCTTCCCCCGGAGCTTGAGACTCCTCCTGCATCTGTCTCTCCAGCCTCAGTCAGAGTCACTGCAGTTGCCACTGCAGTCAGTGCGGCCCATTTCCCCGCCGCTCTCAGACCCAGATAACCCACCCCAACATGGGCCATCAGCCAGACTGCGTCCCAGACCCAGACCTAAAACACTCCGAATGTATGTAACGGAGACGAGAGAGCCTGAAAGACAGAATGAGGATGGACCAGTCCAGACCAGCCATTCCATGATGCGTTATCTACCTTTCTCTACAACCGACCTCCTCAATTGGAAACACAACACTCCACCATACCCCGAAAAGCCACAAGCAATGGTTGACTTGATGGGGTCCCTCTTCCCGACCTACTGACAGACTTGGGAAGATTGTCAACAGTTACTCCATACTGTGTTCAATTAAAAATAACGATGACAGAGGAGGAGGGAAGATGGCAGCGTAGGAGGACGCTGGGCTCACCGCGCGTCCTGCTGATCACTTAGATTCCACCTACACCTGCCTAAATAACCCAGAAAACCACCAGAGGATTAGCAGAACGGAGTCGCAGGAGCCAAGCGCAGACGAGAGGCCCACGGAAGAGGGTAGGAAGGGCGGCAGGGTGTGCGCGCTCCAAGGAATGGCGGGAGGGAGCCGGGGCGGAGGGGCTTCTTGCCGGCCAAGCAGAGCCCCCGAGTCTGGCTTGCAAAAAGCGGAGGGGCCTGACGGACTGTGTTCGGACAGCAAGCGAGACTTAGCGGCTGGGAGGTCATAAGTTAACAGCTCTGCTCAGAAGGTGGGAAGGCTGGAGGACAAAGGGAAGGAAAGCTGCTGAGCCCCCTGACGACAGAGCTCAGTTTGGTGGGGAACAAAGGCGCTCGCCAGCGCCATCTTCCCCGCCCATCCCCCAGCCAAAATCCCAAAGAGAACCAGTTC
>NW_024414016.1:0-95 GCF_014898765.1 Herpailurus yagouaroundi | reverse complement strand
CTGGGGGCAGACATCAGGTCTGACTGCGGCTTCGCCCACCAATTCCAATTATACACCACAGCACAGGGGAAGTGCCCTGCAGGTCCTCACCACGC
>NW_024414015.1:651-1230 GCF_014898765.1 Herpailurus yagouaroundi | reverse complement strand
TAAAGCTGAAGTGAACGCAGACTGGGTTGTCCCAGGATTCTGTGTGTTGAGGGTACCCTGTCAGGACAGCTGAAGCTGAAATGAATGCAAGTTGAGGCATGCTGGGGTGCTGTGTACTGGTACCCTGTACCGGGTGGCTAGATATAAGCAGTCTGGGCGTCAGGATGTCCTTGATCTCTCTATGTAGATGATTCCTGGGCAAGATAGGTGAAGCTAAAGTGCGTACAAGCTGAAGGCACCTGGGGCTATACATGCAGAGGATACCTTGCCAATATAGTTGAAACTAGGTTTACCAGGACTTTCCACGAAGAGGGAGCCCAGAAGGGGCCGTGTGAGCTGAGGTGGGTTGCAGTCCAGGAATGGCTCTTTTTATATACTAGTTGCTCTTTCAACTGCATTGATTAAGGGGGAAAAAAGCATGTCGTGTGTGTGTGTGTGTGTGTGTGTGTGTGTGTGTGTGTGTGTCCAGTGCAATTGGGGCTGACGTGTATTGTGGGCCTGGAACATACTGAGGCAGCAGGCCAGCTACAGAAACTGGACCGTGCTCTGGTGTATGCATTTAAGGTGGAAGGAGAATGT
>NW_024414015.1:0-551 GCF_014898765.1 Herpailurus yagouaroundi | reverse complement strand
CTCTTTTTATATACTAGTTGCTCTTTCAACTGCATTGATTAAGGGGGAAAAAAGCATGTCGTGTGTGTGTGTGTGTGTGTGTGTGTGTGTGTGTGTGTGTGTGTGTGTGTGTGTGTCCAGTGCAATTGGGGCTGACGTGTATTGTGGGCCTGGAACATACCGAGGCAGCAGGCCAGCTACAGCAACTGGACCGTGCTCTGGTGTATGCATTTAAGGTGGAAGGAGAATGTGGGGCAGCTGGGTGGCTCAGTGGATCGAGTATCTGACATCAGCTCAGGTGGTGATTTCACTGTTCATGAATTTGAGAACCACATTGGGCTGGATGCTGTCAGTGTAGAGCCTTCCCTGAATCTTCGGTCCCCCTGTTTCTTCCCCTGCTCTGCTTGTATTCTCTGCTTCTCAAAAAAAAGTACACAGGAAAAAATGTGGATGTAAAATGTACCCCTGCCACTCTCCCGCCTCTATGACCCAGAGAGAACTCCTGTGGCTCCTCTCACGTTGACGGACTTCAAATGCTCTCTTTTATATGACAGTTGTTCTTTTCAAACTGC
>NW_024414014.1:257-11541 GCF_014898765.1 Herpailurus yagouaroundi | reverse complement strand
TATAGAGAGAGAGAGAGAGAGAGAGAGAGAAAGGGGAGGAATGTGTGCATGCACGAGCAGGAGAGGGGCAGACAGAGAGGGATAGAGAGAATCCCAAGCAGGCTCTGCAGTGTCCGTGGAGCCTGATGTGGGGCTCAAACGCAAAGAACTTTAAGGTCATGATCTGAGCTGAAATGAACACTCAGATACCTAACCGACTGAGCCACCCAGGCATCCCTGTTTATAGAATACATATCACCCTAGCACTAAGCCACTAAACATCAACTGCCATTAGTAACAACTGATTTTATAATTAAAGTAGCTAACTGGTAGGAAAATTGTCACTTTTTACAAATGCTTGAATACAAAAGGAGTTTCCTCCCACCCCATTAAAATACCTAATGGAAATCAGCAGAGGCCTCTGCTTACTCATTCCAGGAAGAACAGAAGCACATTCAGATCAACCAGCCTAACACTGTGAATAAGGCATGGTAGGAACTCAATAAGTATTTGTTAAATTATAGAATAATTTTTACTGTATCTACATATTAAAATTAAAAATTCATAGAGGAGTAGGAAAATTACTGAGAATATTTACAACATGCACAGTTAAAGAAAACACTTTTCTCATGAAAAAGTCAACTTGGGTACTCCTATCACGAAAAGAATGGCTTAGACCCATTTCTCCCTGCTACTTCCTACTAGTACAATAATAAGCACTGGTAATAATGCAAGATGCAATCAAAAATAGCTCTGAAAGGTGGTAAGAAGATGACGGAGGTCTGGGACACTGGCACCGGAGCAGCATATGGGTGACTTACATCTCCTCACCAAATAGAAAGCGACCCAGACCCAGTATTTCACCACCCCCAACTAGCATTAGAACGCATCCAAGATGGGCTCATTCCTCCCCTGGATCCAGCAGGAGTCCCTGACATTAGGGACATTAGGCAAGCCTGACACCATCTAGGATTCGAGGGGCAGCCAGTCCCAACACCTGCCAACAATCAACAAAAGAGGAAGAACGCTCCATCCCTGCTGGGCCTCTAATTTCTCTCCCACGCCAAGACACCCATGTATTTGGTAAAACTGCGTAGAACTACATATACTCACGCACACGTGCATATATCCTCACACACGCAAACACATACCAGTGAGCACTCAGGAAACCTAAACAGAATGGGTGGATCATATCACTGCCAATATCCTGGTTGTGACTTGGTGCTACAGTTTTGCAAAATGTCACCACTGGGGGAAACAAGGTAAAGTGTACACAGGATCTCTGTGTGTTATTTCTTATCATTCATGCCTCACTACAATTATCTCAATAATAATGCCAATTAAAAAAAAGTCAATGTTGATTTTGACCTCTACGTCTGAATTTCAGGAGATGGTTCTATTTATTTCATTCACTGGATAATTGAGAATCATCCCACTTGGTGTTTACTCAGATCAAGTTAAACTTAGAGCTCTCTTATTTTATAAGCATTCTGCACGACATGCAATATGCCCTTATCAGCCACTTGCTAGGTTATATGAACAGACATCATGGACATGAGCTGATCTTCAAAGCATCTTTTCTGTCTAAAGCTTTTCTTTTTTCCAATTTTATTTTTTTTTTTAATTTTTGTTTTTCAACATTTATTTATTTTTTGGGACAGAGAGAGACAGAGCATGAACAGGCGAGGGGCAGAGAGAGAGGGAGACACAGAATCGGAAACAGGTTCCAGGCTCTGAGCCATCAGCCCAGAGCCCGACGCGGGGCTCGAACTCACTGACCGCGAGATCGTGACCTGGCTGAAGTCGGACGCTCAACCGACTGCGCCACCCAGGCGCCCCTCTTTTTTCCAATTTTAAAAAGAAGTATGCCTTCCATGCCAGCTGAAGAAAATTCCTACTTATTAAAAAAGATGGTTCTGAGCCATAATAGTGCAAATGGTTCATTACAACACCCATCTAAAAATGGGTCATGTGTTCTTCAGGGAGGTGGGATAAGCAAAATAAGAAGTAGTGACAGGTGTCACAAGAGGCACACAGGTAGTGTGACTGGGGGCAAGTTATTTAACCTCCATGCTTTTGTCTCCCTATATATAAAGTTTGAGGTAATCAAAGAACCTACTTCTTAGGGTGGTTATGGGTTAAATAAAACAGGTGAAGCCCTAAGTTCAGTGCCAGGCATAGGGGCAGCACTACAATAAATACTATTATTATCACTCATAGGACATAAATTATTTTTCATTAGAATTTGTATAACTAAAGGAGGTAGCACTTTAAATCTACTTTAACAAACGAGGCTGCTTCTCACCGGAAACCTTTTAAGTACTGCTTGTATCACCCTTGTTGCTAGCATTTACGCGGAGTACTGCTTGTATAATTAACTCCGTGGATAAAGAAATATCCTTCCCTTTCCCTTTACTAGCTTTTTAATAGCCTAGCTTCAGGTCTTCCACGGAAAACATTAGAATTGTCACTTAATTTTCAACCTCCCAATATTTAATTGAGAGACGTGCAATATAATTAAAAAGGTACCCATAGGGCAACTAATTCTGAAAAGTAGTGATAAGTGAATGAAGGAAGCGTGCTGAAGTTCATTTTCATGCTTTAGCTGTTCCCATCTTCTATTGGTAAAGAAACCCCAAGCGCTACCTCTATGTAAGAAGATATCCTTACAATGTACATGTGGCTATATGAAATACATATAGGTATATGCTTTTACATGTACTCAGACATGAACAGCTGTACAAAATACAGGTATTTTCATTTGGATAATTTCAGTCACATTTTACATAATGTGACTCACATATACAGGCTTATGGTGTTTTTTCCCCCTAAAACAAAACAGCGTTTCCTCAGTTTTAAGACATCAGATGTGTTTCATTATTTATAATGGACCCTTAACCTCATATTTTTATTAAAAGTGCAAATACTTTAAAAGCACTAATTGCTACAAATAATAGTTTGGGACAGTTTTATTTTATTGACATAAAAGATGGCATTCATTCCTACATACTTACCATGACACACAGATCCATTAGCCAGAGAAAAACACAGAATCCCAAATTGACTCCTGAAGAACCTTAACGAAGTTCTAACGTTTTTGGGAAAATGTCGGGAAAATTCACAATCCCTATTGCTCTCCTGTGACTTGAGTTGGTGAAGACAATAGATAATAGGCCAGCCCAGGGAGGGCAGCTCTAGCCAATTACTGGGCAAAAACCAGAAGCAGTTGTGGTCCCGGATCTGCCAACACCACAGCTGGGGGACATGCCAAGGACACAGATGCCAAAGCAGGAAAAAGAGCTCCTTCTGACTGACTCCTTCTGACCTACAAAGATCAAATGCTTCATGTGTGGTCCTGACTACAGAACTGCCTTTTCCCAAAAGGCATCATTTATTTGCTTTTCATTACCGACATTGTTAGAAACAGAGAAAGAACGTTATACAGAAGCATAAACATCTAGCTTTCCTTTTGCAAACAAGAAAAAAGAAATCCTGAAATACATATTAGACCTTTTGTAAACTGACTTTCCTGCTCCATGCCTCAGTTTCCCTATCTGTAAAATGAAGATCACAGTTTTACTGAAAGGGAAAAAGTAAAATCATAGATGAAATATACTAAGCATAATACCAAGTACTTAGCACTCATCCAATGTGAGCAGTTACATTCGTTCCTTTTTGCATTTTAAACTTGTTATTATACCCTTGATATTTGATTTGTATTACTACGCCAAGTTACACAAAGCAAAACTATTTTTTTTTAATTTTTTTAAATGTTTACTTAGTTTTGAGACACAGCAAGCATGTAAAAACACGCGAGCAGGGGAGGAGCACAGAGAGAGGGAGACAGAGGATCTTAAGTGGGCTCTGCCTTCAGAGTGGAGAGCCTGATGTGGGACTTGAGCCCATAAGCTGGGAGATCATGACCTGAGCTGAAGTCAGACGCTTAAGCAACTGAGCCACTCAAGACCCCAAGGCAAAACTATTTTTTAAAGCTTGTTCAGAAATAACTTTATTAGACATTCTTGTTTAGCACAGATCAATTACTTAGAAATGTGTTTCATGAGGGGTGGCTGGGTGGCTCAGTCGGTTGTGTCGGACTCGGCTCAGGTCCTGATGGCACAGTTTGTGGTTTCTAGCCCCACGTCGGGCTCTGTGCCGACAGCTCAGAGCCTGGAGCCTGCTTCGAATCCTGAGTCTCCCTCACTCTCTCTGCCCACCCCTGCTTGCACTCTGTGTCTGTGTCTCTGTGTCTCAAAAATAAATAAACATTAAAAAAAAGTTTAAAAAAAAGAAATTTGTTTCATGTAAATAGGTCTTATATATAAAAAAGGGTATTGCCTCCTTTGGGGTGACTTTAGAAATGTAGGGGGTAGAAAATAATTTTCAAAGAAAAACAACCATAGCATCTTTTAAAGAGATCTCTAGGTAAGGATTAATGATACTAATAGCCACCCACATTAACCTGTAGACACTACAAGTATATACATTATATACAATTACAGATAATTCAAATTTTAAAACAACTCACACATAGGGGCATTCATCTTAGTCCTTATGGCATCAAAGCATCTTTGAAGATCAGGTATTCAAAAAGAAAGAAAGAAAACTACCAATCTTCTATGTGCTCTACTCAGGGCTCAGTTAATTTTTGTTGTCAGAAATGAAACAAGTGAAACCCTGTGATCAGTATCAGTGAATCACATTTCAAAAAGAAGAGAGTATTATTAGCCATTAGTTCAAACTTCTAGACGACTGGGTTTCCAATTAAAACAATAATGTCTTCCATGTTATTTCAGTGAACTAAAAGTTCGTTCACATTTCTTGACAACTGTCCCTTTCAGTTTCAGTGACCTGCCTGAAAAGACACAGGAAATGGAAAAACACTTTAATGCAACCCCTCCTTTTATTTGTAAAGATTATTAGGCAGATGTTTCTGCAAAGTCTAGTACTACTGTAAGAAACTAGTAGCAGAATATAGACCTAGGAACAGGATATGCAAAGCTGCTTCTGATGTCGTTCTGTTAGTCAGGAATGCACAACAACTTCAGGTCAATGATCCTTCCATGTCCAAAAGGCATGGGACCTAAGGCTCACAATTGTTTTTTATGTTTTGCTCCATTTGAAGTACACAGGCAAAACCAATGATATAAATGAGGCCTCATATGACCTGACATCCACATGCCTAATCTAGCAGAACTGTGACATCAATGGTACAGCCAGATGAATCAAAAGGTCCCTCCAATGCCCATGTCAACGTCAGAGTAGAAAGTCCTCGCTTGGCATTCCCGCTTGAGTGCTTTGCAGTCCTGGCATGTCACCTAACTGGCTGGTGCTTCCTAATAGGCCCTGCACCAGTTCTGACTGATGTGTGAGTGTGCAAACATTACCAGCATTCAGGAGCCAGATGGCCCGCACACCAAGCATAGCAGCCAGACAAAACACAGGCAGATTCAGCACACTTTGGAGAGTTACATTTTTGGTGATTCCTCCTCACACTAAAGTATACATATTTACTTGATTTTGCTCCATATTAACCCACAACAAGGTCTTCCTCCATCATTTCAGTGCCGTGTTCTAAGTAAAAGAGAAAATTTTTCCTCCTTTCCATTTAGCATAAAACAAAGGCCACTATGATCAAACTGATTCTACTCTGCTATTTGTTCTTGTAAATGACAGTTGAAGAAAGTCTCCTCCCTGCTTCTACGGGATAAAGCAGTCATTTGCTTCTTTCACAACACTTAAGTGGATTCTTTTCTTTTCTTTTCTTTTCTTTTCTTTTCTTTTCTTTTCTTTTCTTTTCTTTTCTTTTCTTTTTAAGGTTTATTTATTTATTTTGGGGGAGAGAGAGACAGTGCTTGCACGTGAGCGGGAGAGGGGCAGGGAGAGAGAACCCCAAGCAGGCTCCCCACTGTCAGGGCCGAGCCGGCAGAGCCCTGCATTGGGCTTGATCTCATGAACTGTGAGATCAAGACCTGAGCTGAAATCAAGAGTGGGAAACTTAGCTGACGGAGCCTTCCAGGAACCCCTTAAATGGATTCTTTAAAACATAAGCCATAACTCATAAGAAGAAGGGTCTAGGAAAAAGTGCATACTTCCAATCCTGCATGAAGAGTTCCTGCAGGTGTCAGCCACACAAGAAAAAGAAGTGATTTACAAAACACCTCAAAATCACATCTATTATTCCTCATAATAAAAATTTCCCGTCACTTAATACTGGTCTTCTGTCCTTCCACATGTAAAACACTATTCATGGGTATGCTTGTGTGCGTATGTGTGTGTGTATAATCATATTGAGATGCAGATTTCAAATGTATTGTGGTGGTAAGAAAAAGTCCAATCTACAAAGAAAAAAAAACCCCTAGGACTTCTCAGTATTAATTAGGAGTTAAACATAACATGATAGCAACCTGAATTCTTTCTTTAATCTGAGTCACACATGCCCAGTTGATTCTGACTTTAAGATGAGCAGCCTTCCAGAAATCACTAAAAATAAAACCTTCAAAAGTGCCAGTTCCAGGTCTGGAGATATGATGACAGTTTAGAGACCTTTTCAAAGACTGGGGAATTGCTTTACCATATTTAAGTCCTAAACTGAGAACAACAACAACAACAACAACAACAACAACAACAACAACAACAACAACTGTATTCGACAAAATAGTAAGCTTTCTTCCCTATCAGATCTGTTCTGAGCACAAAATTCCAGGCTGGCAAGTCAGCCACATTACTCGTAGCTTCCCTCTGGGATAAGCTAATTCTACAATCCTTTTATGGTTTGGATACTTTCAGCATGAGATATTGATGTCCTTGTACAGGCTAGATTGCCTAACATTTAAGAGGAAAGCTCATGTTTTACTGAAGTGCATGTACTACAAAAAGTGTGATTGTGTATGTGTTGAGAATTTTAATTACTTCTGTAAGTGACAGCAAATGTTCCTCTTTCATATTTCATCTTAAGCAACAGTTTTGGTTTGCTTGGAAATCAAAAAACTAGTTTTTGCAATAAAATCAGTGTTCCAACAGCAATAAATTTCACAATGAACCTCGTTTAAACTAATCACCTAAAAATAAAAAAAAAAAAGAAGATGGTTGTTGAAGGTCAAAGACAATCTGCATGAAAAGAATGCACAGGATACCATAAAATGTAGCTTGAATCAAAATGCTACGTATTCGGAAAACTGTAACGCAAATTCTTCTGTAATTCAAAAAGAAAATAATGAAGAGGAAGAAAAAAAAAATAAAGTGGAGCCAAATGTGTCATCACAGAAAACAACATATACCAGGATAGGTACCATAAAGTTTTATTTCTACACCTTTGAAAGAACCTAAAAACTCACATGTGACTCTCTAGCTCATGAGTAATGTGGTCATTTCAAACTTATGGCAATAAAAACTTTATAGCGCCCCAGTTCAGAACATATGTCAAACAGAGAAAAAGGTAAAAATCAAAATGAAATGTGACAAAACACCATAAAACACCTCTCACCTGACACCACTAATCTGTTTTGGTCTGAGAATCAGCGGCCACTTTCCTTGTGGAATTTCTATCTCAAATCCATGTTGCAACTTGAAGAACCACTGTGATTAACATCAAAGTAAACATGAAATAAAGAACTGCTTTGATCATGATGGTGCTAACTGTATGCACTTCAGAAAAAGTCATGATTGCTGCAAAATTAAGAAGAGAAACGTAATCCCTGTAGTTAAATATAAATGTTTGACCTTGACACATAAAAAATGAAGACAAATCACTTTCTTTTACAAATTATGTTTACAGAATATGTTAATTGCAGAGAAAATGGCCTGTCTTTGCAATGAGAGCTCAATGTTTTCAAATGATGTAATTATATTTTAAATGATCATTATTTCTATTATCAGTGAATTGTTGGTATTAGTTCTTGGGGGCCATGTTTTTCTGCTTTGATTTTTGCCTGTAGATAAAAAGTATCTTGTGTAAATAGTGTCTAATTAGACTTTAGTTTATTAGTATTAATTAGTTGTATTTTGCTACTTGGACAACTTGCATAACTTTGGTACTATTCAAATTCTCCTTCCATTTTCTTAGCTGTAGGGAAAGAATCTAATTAATCGTATCATTAATAGTTGTCTAATTTTCAGCTATTCTATTTCGTAGCCTAGAGGTTTTGTAAGTGTATGAAAATAAGAAAAGCTATCAATGACTAATATATATTTGTTTTTATATTAACTGGGTAACTGCAATGTTACTATGCACAGTAATCTAACTCCTTGATTGATGAGCACAATGCTACATAGAATCATCAAAATGCCATATGAAAAGTACTGATCTTATAGTTTGTTTTCAAGCGTTGACTAAATTGTTTGGGGATTTCTCTTTTGCCTATGGGACAGACTTAAGAAATTTTGAGGCAGTTCATTTCCTTTCCATCAAACATTAGGTGATTTTTTTTAAGTGTTTATTTGAGAGAGAGAAAGAGCACATGTAAGACAGAGAAGGAGAGGAGCAGCGAGAGAGGGAGAGAGAGAATCCCTAGCAGGCTCTGCACTGTCAGTGGAAAGCCTGGCATGGGGCTTGATCTCACAAACAGGGGGATCATGACTGGAGCCAAAATCAAGACTTGGATGCTTAATCAACTGAGCCACCCAGGCGCCACGAGCATTAGGTGATTTTAAATGTCTTCTTATGCCTAGCTGTAGCACACCAGCTCTGAAAAAAACAAAACTCTTTCTCCTGAAATAATGATGGAAAAAATAACTACAAAATTCTTAAGAGACACACCCTTATCAAGAGAGTGCAGATGGAGTTTATCCGTCATCAATAAAATCCTATGTCAGATAAATCTCAAAATGACTCTATTGTTTCCTCAAAATCCCTTTCCATTCAAGAGAATATTGGAGTTAGCTGTCACTTGAGAATGTCACTCCAAAATGATGAAAAAAGGGAAATTAAATGATTTAACATTCTCAAATACTATAATAATATACCATCAATTAGAAACATCATTATTTTTAGAGAATAAATCCCCATTCACTTCACATGAGATGATTCATAATTACAACCACCCGAACTGTGATGCAATCAGACTGCTTCGGTCTATGTGCAGCACCACTTAGAATATGCCTATAACCTAGATCTGGGCTACACAGAGCCAGGGCACAGGCATTCAGCCAGCGCCAAGCCCAGGTTCAAAGTGTCTAAAAAGTGTTCATAACAAGGTTTGGAGCTAACACGGAGAAACCTTCTGTCTCTGTTCCTGACACCCACAATAGTAATGATAACAGAAGGACAACAGGAACATACATCCTGACCCAGGATGTACATCCTGAAGCCAAGCTTCACACTAGAAGAGGTGAGAACAGGGCCTCCTGTATCTTACCCAGCAACCCTAAATCAAGACCATTTTGAACACTGAGTACCACAATAAGATTACCCTTGGTGTGTTAAAATTCATTTTTCACATATAATCATAATTAGAAAATTTTAAAGGTGTATAACTACTATACATCTTATTTTCTTCTCTCTTCAAAAAATTATAACTTAGGTAACATTTGGTTTTTCTTTGTAAATTGTTCCTATGACACTGCAATTTTTGTCACATATTTAAGTTTAAATTCCACATTAAAAAAAAGTGTTTATTTTGAGAGAAGAGTCAGAGAAAAGTGGGGGAGGGGCAGAGAAAGAAAGACAGAGAGAGGGAGGGAGACAGAGAGTCCCAAGCAGGGTCCAGGCTGTCAGTGCAGACCCCCTGTAGGGCTCGAACTCATGAACTGTGAAATCATGACCAGAGCCAAAATCAAGAGTGAGAGGCTTGACTGACAGAGACACCCACGTACCCCTAAATTCCAGGTTTTAATTTAGAAAAAATCCAGGATCTCCATTAAATTCAAAAGTATATTAATTTTCTTTAAACTCTGAGGTGAAAGTTGATATTTTACAACAAAATCAATAGATGCTAAATAATTACAAATACAGGTACTTTTGGCAGGCTGAAGTTTGCAATGATAAAAGGAGTTAGCCAGTACTGTCCGTTAGAACTTTCTGTGATGATGAAAATGTTCTATACCTGCACTGTCCAATAAGATGGCCATTGGAAACCTAAGGCTACCTCACACTTCCAAAGTGGTTAGTGTAAGGGAGGAACCACACCTTCTGTTTTCACTAATTTAAATTTAAATGGCCGAGGGACTTGGGTGGCTCAGTTGGTTAAGCAGGTTAAGCATCAGCTCAGGTCATGAACTCGGAGTTAGAGCCCCATGTCAGGGTCTGTGCTGACAGCTTGGAGACTGAAGCCTGCTTTGGATTCTTTGTCTCCCTCCCTGCCCTTCCCCCACTCGCACTCTGCCTCTCTCTCGCAAAAATAAATATAAACTTTAAAAAATTAAGAAAAATTAAATTTAAATTGCTGTAACGTGTCTAGTGGGTAATAAATCAGACAGCAAAAGTCTAAAGATTATGTATATTTATTCATCACATACATTATACACACATGTACCATTACATGTACACAGAAGCCCATGAATGGATGCAATCTTACTGCTGTCTAAAAACCCAAACCATACCTTTCTCTTACTAAAATATACCAGATTATTGCTTCAATTCAGTGAATGTGAGAAAGTCACTTTATTAAGATAATTTTGACCAACAATATCCTCCATACTCAATGCAATTACTTAGCCATTTCTGCAAAACCAGAGAATTTGTCCCTCAAAATTAACTAGAAAAACATCTTAATCCTCTGCTTTAATTTGCCATTTCACAGTTTGCAATTGCTTAGTGTGAATGTTCCTATTTTTTTTCTTCTTGTAAATTTTGCAAGACTACTGTGCTAGTACATGGTTTATATTGTGTCATCCTTTTGAAATTCAAAATGTTTTTTTCCGTTAAATATATTAATTTACATTAAAGAACAATGCATACTTAATAATTTTGGGAAAACAATCACAGGTTTTGGAATGATTCCATTTAGTAAATACCTTTTTTCAACAGTAATGTCTATTTCAGACAGATCTCTGATCTGATAGAAACCTAGTTTATCCAAGTATCTGTTATCTAAGCAGCAATAACACTGAAGGATTAGCCAAGTATACAAAGTTTCATTTATGCAAGATTACTAAGTCCTAGAGATCCACTAGACAGCAGAGTACATATAGTTAATAATGTATACTTAAAAATGTGTTATTAGACCTACGTCTTTTGCTAAATGTTCTTATCAAAAAAAAAACAAAGAAAGGAAACAAAAATATTTAAAAATATTTTAAAAATATTTAAATATTAAATATTTAAAAATATTTTTTAACATTTATTCATTTTTGAGAGACAAAGAGC
>NW_024414014.1:0-157 GCF_014898765.1 Herpailurus yagouaroundi | reverse complement strand
GAGGGTCAGAGAGAGAGAGAGAGAGAGAGAGAGAGAGATACAGGGAGACCCAGAATCTGAAGCAGACTCCAGGCTCTGAGCTGCCAGCACAGAGCCCGACGCGGGGCTCAAACTCACAAACCGTGAGATCATGACCTGAGCCAAAGTCAGCTGCTTA
>NW_024414013.1:501-1321 GCF_014898765.1 Herpailurus yagouaroundi | reverse complement strand
ATATTTAGAACTCTGCATCCCAAAGCAACAGAATATACTTTCTTCTCAAGTGCACATGGAACATTCTCCAAGATAGATCATATACTGGGTCACAAAACAGCCCTTCATAAGTTTACAAGAATTGAAATCATACCATGCATACTTTCAGACCACAATGTTATGAAGCTTGAAATCAACCACAGAAAAAAGTCTGGAAAACCTCCAAAAGCATGGAGGTTAAAGAACACCCTACTAACGAATGAGTGGGTCAACCAGGCAATTAGAGAAGAAATTAAAAAATATATGGAAACAAACGAAAATGAAAGACAACAATCCAAACGCTTTGGGACGCAGCGAAGGCAGTCCTGAGAGGAAAATACATTGCAATCCAGGCCTATCTCAACAAACAAGAGAAATCCCAAATACAAAATCTAACAGCACACCTAAAGGAAATAGAAGCAGAACAGCAAAGGCAGCCTAAACCCAGCAGAAGAAGAGAAATAATAAAGATCAGAGCAGAAATGAACAATATAGAATCTAAAAAAAACTGTAGAGCAGATCAACGAAACCAAGAGTTGGTTTTTTGAAAAATAAACAAAATTGACAAACCTCGAGCCAGGCTTCTCCAAAAGAAAAGGGAGATGACCCAAATAGATAAAATCATGAATGAAAATGGAATTATTACAACCAATCCCTCAGAGATACAAACAATTATCAGGGAATACTATGAAAAATTATATGCCAACAAATTGGACAACCTGGAAGAAATGGACAAATTCCTGAACACCCACACTCTTCCAAAACTCAATCAGGAGGAAATAGAAAGCTTGAACAGACCCAT
>NW_024414013.1:0-401 GCF_014898765.1 Herpailurus yagouaroundi | reverse complement strand
ACGAATGAGTGGGTCAACCAGGCAATTCGAGAAGAAATTAAAAAATATATGGAAACAAACGAAAATGAAAATACAACAATCCAAACGCTTTGGGACGCAGCGAAGGCAGTCCTGAGAGGAAAATACATTGCAATCCAGGCCTATCTCAAGAAACAAGAAAAATCCCAAATACAAAATCTAACAGCACACCTAAAGGAAATAGAAGCAGAACAGCAAAGGCAGCCTAAACCCAGCAGAAGAAGAGAAATAATAAAGATCAGAGCAGAAATAAACAATATAGAATCTAAAAAAACTGTAGAGCAGATCAACGAAACCAAGAGTTGGTTTTTTGAAAAAATAAACAAAATTGACAAACCTCTAGCCAGGCTTCTCAAAAAGAAAAGGGAGATGACCCAAATAGA
>NW_024414012.1:931-1404 GCF_014898765.1 Herpailurus yagouaroundi | reverse complement strand
ACGGGAACCCTCTTGCACTGTTGGTGGGAATGCAAATTGGTGCAGCCACTCTGGAAAGCAGTGTGGAGGTTCCTCAGAAAATTAAAAATAGACCTACCCTATGACCCAGCAATAGCACTGCTGGGAATTTATCCAAGGGACACAGGAGTACTGATGCATAGGGGCACTTGTACCCCAATGTTCATAGCAGCACTCTCAACAATAGCCAAATTATGGAAAGAGCCTAAACGTCCATCAACTGATGAATGGATAAAGAAATTGTGGTTTATATACACTATGGAATACTACATGGCAATGAGAAAGAATGAAATATGGCCTTTTGTAGCAACGTGGATGGAACTGGAGAGTGTGATGCTAAGTGAAATAAGCCATACAGAGAAAGACAGATACCATATGGTTTCACTCTTATGTGGATCCTGAGAAACTTAACAGGAACCCATGGGGGAGGGGAAGGAAAAAAAAAAAAAAAAAAG
>NW_024414012.1:0-831 GCF_014898765.1 Herpailurus yagouaroundi | reverse complement strand
CATAAGAGACTGTTGAGAACTGAGAGCAAACTGAGGGTTGATGGGGGGTGGGAGGGAGGAGAGGGTGGGTGATGGGTATTGAGGAGGGCACCTTTTCGGATGAGCACTGGGTGTTGTATGGAAACCAATTTGACAATAAATTTCATATAAAAAAAAAAAACAAAAAACAAAAAAAAAAAAACAAAGAAACAGAACAGAGTAGCTTTTCCTCCATGGTCAGGAACAAGGCAGGGATGTCCAGCTTCATACTGTTATTCAATACGGTATTCAAAGTCCTGGACACAGTAATCAGGCCACACAAAGTAATAAAATGTATCCAAATTGGCAAGGAAGAAGTCCAACTTTCACTATTTGCAGACGATATGATACTCTACATAGACAACTCAAAAGACTCCACCAAAAAAATCACTAGAATTGATCAATGAATTCAACAAGGTTGCAGGATATAAAATCAACATACAGAGATTTTTTTAATTGTATACACTCATAATGAAGTAGCAGAAAGAGAAATTAAGAAAACAATTTCATTTATAATAGAACCAAAAATAAAAAATACCTAGTAATAAACTTATCTATGGAGGTGAAGACTTCTCACTCTGAGAACTATAAAACATTGATGAAAGAAATTGAAGAAGACACAAACAAACGGACAGATGTTCCATATTCATGTATTGGGAGAGCAAATATTGTTAAAATGTCCATATTACCCAAAGAAATCCACAGATTTAATGAAATCCCTATCATAATACAAATAGCATTTTTTCATAGAACTAGAACAAATAAGCCTAAAAATTGTATGGAATCACAAAAGACCCCAAATAGCCAAACAGA
>NW_024414011.1:733-1209 GCF_014898765.1 Herpailurus yagouaroundi | reverse complement strand
ACGTTTATTTATTTTTGGGACAGAGAGAGACAGAGCATGAACGGGCGTTCTCAGTTCTTAACAGTCTCTTATGCTTTGGCTCTCTCCCACTCTAACCTCTTTTTTTTTTTTTTCCCTTCCCCTCCCCCATGGGTTCCTGTTAAGTTTCTCAGGATCCACATAAGAGTGAAACCATATGGTATCTGTCTTTCTCTGTATGGCTTATTTCACTTAGCATCACACTCTCCAGTTCCATCCACATTGCTACAAAAGGCCATATTTCATTTTTTCTCATTGCCACGTAGTATTCCATTGTGTATATAAACCACAATTTCTTTATCCATTCATCAGTTGATGGACATTTAGGCTCTTTCCATAATTTGGCTATTGTTGAGAGTGCTGCTATGAACATTGGGGTACAAGTGCCCCTATGCATCAGTACTCCTGTAGCCCTTGGATAAATTCCTAGCAGTGCTATTGCTGGGTCATAGGGTAGG
>NW_024414011.1:0-633 GCF_014898765.1 Herpailurus yagouaroundi | reverse complement strand
GCGGGTGCACCAATTTGCATTCCCACCAACAGTGCAAGAGGGTTCCCGTTTCTCCACATCCTCTCCAGCATCTAGAGTCTTCTGATTTGTTCATTTTGGCCACTCTGACTGGCGTGAGGTGATACCTGAGTGTGGTTTTGATTTGTATTTCCCTGATAAGGAGCGACGCTGAACATCTTTTCATGTGCCTGTTGGCCATCTGGATGTCTTCTTTAGAGAAGTGTCTATTCATGTTTTCTGCCCATTTCTTCACTGGGTTATTTGTTTTTCGGGTGTGGAGTTTGGTGAGCTCTTTATAGATTTTGGATACTAGCCCTTTGTCCGATATGTCATTTGCAAATATCTTTTCCCATTCCGTTGGTTGCCTTTTCGTTTTGTTGGTTGTTTCCTTTGCTGTGTAGAAGCTTTTTATCTTCATAAGGTCCCAGTAGGTCATTTTTGCTTTTAATTCCCTTGCCTTTGGGGATGTGTCGAGTAAGAGATTGCTACAGTTGAGGTCAGAGAGGTCTTTTCCTGCTTTCTCCTCTAAGGTTTTGATGGTTTCCTGCCTCACATTCAGGTCCTTTATCCATTTTGAGTTTATTTTTGTGAATGGTGTGAGACAGTGGTCTGGTTTCAACCTTCTCCATGTTG
>NW_024414010.1:1266-3796 GCF_014898765.1 Herpailurus yagouaroundi | reverse complement strand
AGCTGCCCGTGAGGATTCCGTAGGCCTCCTCGACCAGGGCGGATCGATGAGTGTGGCCTTGGCAGCCAAAGACGGATCTTGACCGGCACCGTCCCTCGTGCCCTCAACTCAGCCCTTCGCGGAGACCACTGCCCTGCTGTGGGTTCGGCGCCTGGAGCCTCCTGGGTGCTAACCCTAACCCTAACCTGACCCCAAACCGGGACCCTCCACGGAAACCTAAGCCTGCCTAGATCCCTAACCCTGCAAATGAGCCGCCTTCTGGCACGGGCCCTCACTTCAGCCCACGAGGGAGATCACGAGACCGGAGTCGCATCGGCCCCGGCCACGTCCCTTCCCGAATCCTAACCCTAGCTAAGGCTCTCTCCACATGGGACCCAATTCCAACGTCTGACAACATCACGCGCCTGGAGTCCAGATGTGGGGCAGGCTGACTCGGCATGGAAGCCGGAAGCTCCCCATGTCGTTTGCCAGGCAGCCTGCAGCTGTCCGAGAGGATTCCGGAGGCCTCCTCGACCAGGGGTGATCGACGTGTATGGCCTTGGCAGCCAAATATGGATCCTGACCGGCACCGTCCCTTGTGCCCTCAACTCAGACCTTGGTGGAGACTACTGCCCTGCTGAGAGTTCGGCGCCTGGAGCCCCCTGGGAGCTAAGACTAACCCAAACCCTACCCTGAACCGGGAACCTCCACCGAAACCTAAGCCTCCCTCGAACCCTAACCCTGCAATTGAGCCGCCTGCTGGCATGGGCCCTCACTTCAGCCCTCAAGGGATATCACCAGACTGGAGTCGCTTCGGCCCTGGCGACGTCCCTGGCCCGAACCCTAACCCTAGCTAAGGTTCTGTCCCCATGGGGATCCCATTCCAACGTCTGACAACATCACTCGTCTGAGGTCCAGAAGCGATATAGACTGACTCGGCATGGAAGCTGGAAGCTACCCATGTCGTTTCCCAGGCCCGGCTGCAGCTGCCCGTGAGGATTCCGGAGGCCTCCTCGACCAGGGGCGGATCGACGAGTGTGGCCTTGGCAGCCAAAGACGGATCCTGACTGGCACCGTCACTTGTGCCCTCAACTCAGCCCTTCGCGGAGACCACTGCCCTGCTGTGGGTTCGACGCCTGGAGCCTCCTGAGTGCTAACCCTAACCCTAACCCTACCCCAAACCGTGACCCTCCACGGAAACCTAAGCCTGCCTCGATCCCTAACCCTGCAATTGAGCCGCCTTCTGGCACGGGCCCCGACTTCAGCCCTCGAGGGAGATCACGAGACGGGAGTCGCTCCGGCCCGGGCGACGTCCCTAGCCCGAACCCTAACCCTAGCTAAGGCTCTCTCCCCATGGGACCCAATGGCAACGTCTGAAAACACCACGTTCCTGGAGTCCAGATGCGGGGCAGGCTGACTCGGAATGGAAGCTGGTAGGTCCCCATGTCGTTTCCCAGGCCAGCCTGCAGCTGTCCGAGAGGATTCCGGAGGCCTCCTCGACCATGGGGATCGACGTGTATGGCCTTGGCAGCCAAAGACGGATCCTGACCAGCACCGTCCCTTGTGCCCTCAACTCAGCCTTGGCGGAGACTACTGCCCTGCTGAGGGTTCGGCGCCTGGAGCCTCCTGGGATCTAACCCTAACCCTAACCCTACCCCGAACCGGGAACCTCCACCGAAACCTAAGCCTCCCTCGAACCCTAACCCTGCAATTGAGCCGCATTCTGGCATGGTCCCTCACTTCAGCCCTCAAGGGAGATCACGAGACTGGAGTCGCTTCGGCCCTGGCGACGTCCCTGACGGGAACGCTAACCCTAGCTAAGGCTCTCTCCCCATGGGGCCCCCATTCCAACGTCTGACAACATCACTCGTCTGAGGTCCAGAAGCGTTGTAGACTGAGTCGGCATGGAAGCTGGAGGTCCCCATGTCGTTTCCCAGGCCCAGCTGCAGCTGCCCGTGAGGATTCCGGAGGACTCCTCGACCAGGTGCGGATCGACGAGTGTGGCCTTGGCAGCCAAAGACGGATCCTGACCGGCACCGTCCCTTGTGCCCTCAACTCAACCCTTCGCGGAGACCACTGCCCTGCTGTGGGTTCGGCGCCTGGCGCCTCCTGGGTGCTAACCCAAACCCTAACCCTACCCCAAGCCGGGACCCTCTACGGAAACGTAAGCCTGCCTTGATCCCTAACCCTGCAATTGAGCCGCCTTCTGGCACGGTCCCTCACTTCAGCCCTCAAGGGAGATCACGAGACTGGAGTGGCTTCGGCCCTGGCGACGTCCCTGGCCCGAACCCTAACCCTAGCTAAGGCTCTCTCCCCATGGGGACCCTATTCCAACGTCTGACAACATCACTCGTCTGAGGTCCAGAAGCGGTGTACACTGACTCGGCATGGAAGCTGGAAGCTCCCCATGTCATTTCCGAGGCCCGGCTGCAGCTGCCCGTGAGGGTCCGGAGGTCTCCTCGACCAGGGGCTGATCGACGAGTGTGGCCTTGGCAGCCAAAGACGGATCCTGACCGGCACCGTCCCTTGTGCCCTCAACTCAGCCCTTCAC
>NW_024414010.1:0-1166 GCF_014898765.1 Herpailurus yagouaroundi | reverse complement strand
CCCCATGGGGACCCTATTCCAACGTCTGACAACATCACTCGTCTGAGGTCCAGAAGCGGTGTACACTGACTCGGCATGGAAGCTGGAAGCTCCCCATGTCATTTCCGAGGCCCGGCTGCAGCTGCCCGTGAGGGTCCGGAGGTCTCCTCGACCAGGGGCTGATCGACGAGTGTGGCCTTGGCAGCCAAAGACGGATCCTGACCGGCACCGTCCCTTGTGCCCTCAACTCAGCCCTTCGTGGAGACCACTACCCTGCGTTGGGTTCGGCGCCTGGAGCCTCCTGGGTGCTAACCCTAACCCTAAACCCTACCCCAAACCGGGGACCTCCACCGAAACCTAAGCCTGCCTGGATCCCTAAGCCTGCATTTGAGCCGCCTTCTGGCACGGGCCCTCACTTCAGCCCTCGAGGGAGATCACGAGACCGGAGTCGCTTCGGCCCTGGCGAGGTCCCTAGCCCGAACCCTAACCCTAGCTAAGGCTCTCTCCCCATGGGACCCAATTGCAACGTCTGACAACATCACGCGCCTGGAGTCCAGATGCGGGGCAGGCTGACTCGGCATGGAAGCTGGAGCTCCCCATGTCGTTTCCGAGGCCCGGCTTCAGCTGCCCGTGAGGATTCCGGAGGCCTCCTCGACCAGGGGCTGATCGACGAGTGTGGCCTTGGCAGCCAAAGACGGATCCTGACCGGCACCGTCCCTTGTGCCCTCAACTCAGCCCTTCGTGGAGACCACTGCCCTGCTGTGGGTTCGGCGCCTGGAGCCTCCTGGGTGCTAACCCTAACCCTAACCCTATCCCAAACCAGGACCCTCCACGGAAACCTAAGCCTGCCTCGATCCCTAACCCTGCAATTGAGCCGCCTTCTGGCATGGGCCCTCACTTCAGCCCTCGAGGGAGATCACGAGAACGAAGTCGCTTCGGCCCTGGCGACGTCCCTAGCCCGAACCCTAACCCTAGCTAAGGCTCTGTCCCCATGGGACCCAATTGCAACATCTGACAACATCACGCGCCTGGAGTCCAGATGCGGGGCAGGCTGACTCGGCATGGAAGCTGGAAGCTCCCCATGTCGTTTCCCAGGGCAACCGGCAGCTGTCCGAGAGGATTCCGGAGGCCTCCTCGACTAGGGGGGATCGACGTGTATGGCCTTGGCAGCCAAAGATGGATCCTGA
>NW_024414009.1:613-1922 GCF_014898765.1 Herpailurus yagouaroundi | reverse complement strand
AGGGACGGTCTCTTCTCCTGGTTGCTCAATTTAGACCCACGTAGGTTACGCTTAGAAAGCATTTTGTGTTCGCTAGTTTCCTTACCAGTTCTTGCTACAGGTCCAAGTTTGAAAAAAGGACTTTTCTCCCCAAGAAACCTTTGTTGGCCAATCCTCTAATCTACACTTTGTCCCCTGTGCCATTCCTTCTCATAACATTTAGTCTTTTTTTAACAGCATTTGCCACACGTTGTAATTACACCTGTACCATTTGTGGCGAAGGTTTGCAACAACCTGTATATATGGAGCGTGCATGTTGGATTATCATTGTGTACTTGGACCTAATAGCACCTGACACCTAAGGTGTTCAATATGTGTATCCACGATGCCTGAAATAGGGAATTTTTAACTATCTCCTGGTGTGGTAGCCTGCAATATACATTCAAGTCTTCAATAATCTCCACCACCAAATGTAGTCTACATATACAAAAAAGGGAAGGGTCACGTCCTCAAGCATAGGAGAAACATTTTGCCTCATTGATAGCTTCTATGGTATAGCTTACATTTTGTCCTACATAAGACCCCACCCTGGAGATACGGTTTGTATGGATGTAGTGACAACTATGAGGAAATCAAAACAAAATATAGTGTTTATGGAGTGTAATGTGCCAGGAGTTTTTCCACACGTTTTACAGGCATTACCTATAATCTCACCACTATACTGGACATAGGCCTTACACTTCCCCTTTACAAATTGGAAAAGCAAACTTGGAGGTATCATTTGCCTACAATCTAAGATCTGCCTGGTAGAAGAAATCGATGGGGCCAGGTAATTTAAAAAATCCGCAATTTTGCCCAAGGTAACCTCTGGAAAATCAGAAAATGAGCGGCTTTCATAAGTACAGCTGCCTAGAGCTTTTCAGAGGAGCTGTCTGTGTTGAGTTGGGGCTTTGGCGCCATCAAATCTCCAGGATCTCACTACCAGGAGTAACCCCCATTGTTGGGAAGGGCAAGGATATCCATCCTTGGCAACTTAAGGTGTTTGAACCCCTGTCAAGATAGTGCAAACCTCCAATTACTTCATTTGGTACTTCAAGGAACACATCAAAGCACACCTCGTGGGATTTTCAAAAATCACTCTGAGATGAGAAATCAAACAACAAAAGTCATAGCAACCCGAAGCAAGTAACACTTTACAAAACACACGTCCTGAAGGGCCAGGCCATGGAGAGGGTATGAGCCCACTTTAATGTAGCAGTGCTCTCAGGTGCAGAGAACATAAATCAAAACAAAGCAAAACAACAACAACAACAACAACAACAACAACAAC
>NW_024414009.1:0-513 GCF_014898765.1 Herpailurus yagouaroundi | reverse complement strand
GGTATAGAAGACAACAGAGAAGTTTTTATTGCAGTGATAAAAGAACTGAAACTAGCCATGGTCAACTGAAAAGGCAATGACATAGAGATTCATTTTCATCACTGATACCAAAAGAGATAAGCTGGAACCTTGGATGTCCATTACCCAAGTTAGTAGTTATGCGATTGTAGCAAAAGCTAATTTAAAATAAAACCATTAAATAATGAAAAACAGGAAGCTAAAATATGTCAAGGTTTAAAAACCTAGCATGAGCCGTGCAGCTGTATAGTTGTTTAAAATTCTAGGATATCAAATAATATTATGTGATAGCCATTGTAACACATAACACATAAAGTTCACCATGTCGACCTTTGCTGTTCTAAATGTGGAGTAATAAGTTATTAGGCCTTGTAGAATGTCTGAATAATGAATATTAAATAGTTTTGGAAAGTATATGTTTCTAGTGAGTTTGGTCATGTCAAATAAAGTGTCATTTCCAACACCTATTCACGTGCACTCTTATTATGGCTAGAG
>NW_024414008.1:686-1242 GCF_014898765.1 Herpailurus yagouaroundi | reverse complement strand
AGGGGCCTGACGGACTGTGTTCCGACAGCAAGCGCGACTTAGCGGCTGGGAGGTCATAAGTTAACAGCTCTGCTCAGAAAGCGGGAAGGCTGGAGGACAAAGGGAAGGAGAGCTGCTGAGCCCCCGAACGACAGAGCTCAGTTTGGTGGGGAACAAAGGCGCTCGCCAGCGCCATCTTCCCCGCCCATCCCCCAGCCAAAATCCCAAAGAGAACCAGTTCCTGCCAGGGAACTTGCTCGCTCCGCGCAAACACCCAACTCTGCGCTTCTGCGGAGCCAAACCTCCGGCAGCGGATCTGACTCCCTCCTGCTGCCACAGGGCCCCTCCTGAAGTGGATCACCTAAGGAGAAGCAAGCTAAGCCTGCCCCTCCTGCCCCTGTGCACCTTGCCTACCCACCCCAGCTAAGACGCCAGATCCCCAGCATCACAAGCCTGGCAGTGTGCAAGTAGCCCAGACAGGCCACCCCACCCCACAGTGAATCCCGCCCCTAGGAGAGGGGAAGAGAAGGCACGCACCAGTCTGACTGTGCCCCCAGCCCACCGCTGGGGCCACAGT
>NW_024414008.1:0-586 GCF_014898765.1 Herpailurus yagouaroundi | reverse complement strand
CAGAAGAATCGCCAGGAAATAACAACAGCTAATGAGCTGATCAAAAAAGATTTAAATAATATAACAGAAAGTGAATTTAGAATAATAGTCATAAAACTAATCACTGGGCTTGAAAACAGTATAGCTGACAGCAGAGAATCTCTTGCTACAGAGATCAAGGGACTAAGGAACAGTCACGAGGAGCTGAAAAACGCTTTAAACGAAATGCATAACAAAATGGAAACCACCACGGCTCAGATTGAAGAGGCAGAGGAGAGAATAGGTGAACTAGAAGATAAAGTTTTGGAAAAAGAGGAGGCTGAGAAAAAGAGAGATAAAAAAATCCAGGAGTATGAGGGGAAAATTAGAGAACTGAGTTATACACTAAAAAGAAATAATATACGCATCATTGGTATCCCAGAGGAGGAAGAGAGAGGGAAAGGTGCTGAAGGGGTACTTGAAGAAATAATAGCTGAGAACTTCCCTGATCTGGGGAAGGAAAAAGGCATTGAAATCCAAGAGGCACAGAGAACTCCCTTCAGACGTAACTTGAATCGACATTCTGCACGACATATCATAGTGAAACTGGCAAAATACAAGGATAAAG
>NW_024414007.1:2087-2377 GCF_014898765.1 Herpailurus yagouaroundi | reverse complement strand
CCTCAACTCAGACCTTGGCGGAGACTACTGCCCTGCTGAGCGTTCGGGCCTGGAGCCTCCAGGGAGCTAACCCTAACCATAACCCTACCCCGAACCGAGAACCTCCACCGAAACCTAAGCCTCCCTCGAACCCTAACCCTGCAATTGAGCCGCCTTCTGGCATGGGCCCTCACTTCAGCCCTCAAGGGAGATGACGAGACTGGAGTCGCTTCGGCCCTGGCGACGTCCCTGGCCCGAACCCTAACCCTAGCTAAGGCTCTCTCCCCATGGGGACCCCATTCCAACGTCTG
>NW_024414007.1:0-1987 GCF_014898765.1 Herpailurus yagouaroundi | reverse complement strand
CCTGGCCCGAACCCTAACCCTAGCTAAGGCTCTCTCCCCATGGGGACCCCATTCCATCGTCTGACAACATCACTCGTCTGAGGCCAGAAGCGGTGTAGACTGAGACGGCATGGAAGCTGGAAGCTCCCCATGTCGTTTCCCAGGCCCGGCTGCAGCTGCCCGTGAGGATTCAGGAGGCCTCCTCGACCAGGGGCGGATCGACGAGTGTGGCCTTGGCAGCCAAAGACGGATCCTGACCGGCACTGTCCCTTGTGCCCTCAACTCAACTCTTCGCGGAGACCACTGCCCTGTTGTGGGTTCGGCGCCTGGAGCCTCCTGGGTGCTAACCCTAACCCTAACCCTACCCCAAACCGGGACCCTCCATGGAAACATAAGGCTGATTCGATATCTAACCCTGCAATTGAGCCGCCTTCTGGCACGGGCCCTCACTTCAACCCTCGAGGGAGACCACGAGACCGGAATCGCTTAGCCCTGGCGACGTCCCTAGCCCGAACCCTAACCCTAGCTAAGGCTCTCTCCCCATGGGACCCAACTGCAAAGTCTGACAACATCACGCGCCTGGAGCACAGATGCGGGGCAGGCTGACTCGACATGGAACCTGGAAGCACCCCATGTCGTTTCCCAGGCCAGCCTGCAGCTGTCCGAGAGGATTCCAGAGGCCTCCTCGACCAGGGGGGACCGACGTGTATGGCCTTGGCAGCCAAAGATGGATCCTGACCGACACGGTCCCTTGTGCCCTCAACTCAGACCTTGGCGGAGACTACTGCCCTGCTGAGGGTTCGGCGTCTGGAGCCTCGTGGGAGCTAACCCTAACCCTAACCCTACCCCGAACCGGGAACCTCCACCGAAACCTAAGCCTCCCTCGAACCCTAGCCCTGCAATTGAGCCACCTTCTGGCATGGGCCCTCATTTCAGCCCTCAAGGCAGATGACGAGCCTGGAGTCGCTTCGGCCCTGGCGACGTCCCTGTCCCGAACCCTAACCCTAGCTAAGGCTCTCTCCCCATGGGGACCCCATTCCAACGTCTGACAACATCACTCGTCTGACGCCAGAAGCGGTGGAGACTGAGACGGCATGGAAGCTGGAAGCTCCCCATGTCGTTTCCCAGGCCCGGCTGCAGCTGCCCGTGAGGATTCAGGAGGCCTCCTCGACGAGGGGCAGATCGACGAGTGTGGCCTTGGCAGCCAAAGACGGATCCTGACCGGCACCGTGCCTTGTGCCCTCAACTCAGCCCTTCGCGGAGACCACTGCCCTGCTGTGGGTTCGGCGCCTGGAGCCTCCTGGGTGCTAACCCTAACCCTAACCCTACCCCAAACCGGGACCCTCCACGGAAACCTAAGCCTGCCTATATCCCTAACGCTGCAATTGTGTCGCCTTCTGGCACGGGCCCTCACTTCAGCCCTCGAGGGAGATCACGAGACCGGAGTCGCTTCGGCGCTGGCGACGTCCCTAGCCCGAACCCTAACCCTAGCTTAGGCTCTCTCCCCATGGGACCCAATTGCAACGTCTGACAACATCATGCGCCTGGAGTCCAGATTCGGGGCAGGCTGACTCGACATGGAAGCTGGAAGCTCCCCATGTCGTTTCCCAGGCCAGCCTGCAGCTGTCCGAGAGGATTCCGGAGGACTCCTCGACCAGGGGGGATCGACGTGTATGGCCTTGGCAGCCAAAGATGGATCCTGAACGGCAGCGTCCCTTGTGCCCTCAACTCAGACCTTGGCGGAGACTACTGCCCTGCTGAGGGTTCGGCGCCTGGAGCCTTCTGGAAGCTAACCCTAACCCTAACCCTACCCCGATCCGGGATCCTCCACCGAAACCTAAGCCTCCCTCGAACCCTAGCCCTGCAATTGAGCTGCCTTCTGGCACGGGTCCTCCTTCAGCCCTCGAGGGAGATCACGAGACCGGAGTCAATTCGGCCCTGGCGACGTCCCTAGCCCTAACCCTAACCCTAGCTAAGGCTCTGTCCCCATGGGGACCCCATTCCAACG
>NW_024414006.1:481-1065 GCF_014898765.1 Herpailurus yagouaroundi | reverse complement strand
GTAGACAGCAAATAGATGGGTCTTGTTCTGTTTTTTGCTTTGTTTTTCTATCCATTCTGTTATGCTATGATTTTGGTTGGAGCATTAGTCCATTGAAATTCAGTGTTATTATGGAAAGATATGCGATTAGAGTCATTGTGATGTCTGTAGGTTTCATGCTTGCCGTGGTGCACCAGTTTCCTTTCCCACCAACAATGGAAGAGGGTTACTCTTTCTCCATATCCTCACCAGCATCTGTGGTTTCCTAAGTTGCTCATTTTAGCCACACTGACTAGTGTGAAGTGGTATCTCAGTGTGGCTTTGATGTGTATTTTCCTGATGATGAGTGATGTTGAGCATCCTTTCATGTGTTTTTAGGCCATCTGGATGTCTCCTTTGGAAAAGTGTCTATTCATGCCTTCTGCCCATTGTTTCACTGTGTTACATTTTCCAGGTGTGACTTGGGTAAGTTCTTTATACTTTTTATATACTAACCCTTTATCCAATATGTCATTCGCAAATATCTTCACTCCTTCTATCGGTTGCCTTTTAATTTTGCTGATTGTTTCCTTTGCAGTGCCGAAGATTTTTATCCTGACCGGGTC
>NW_024414006.1:0-381 GCF_014898765.1 Herpailurus yagouaroundi | reverse complement strand
GGTATCTCAGTGTGGCTTTGATGTGTATTTTCCTGATGATGAGTGATGTTGAGCATCCTTTCATGTGTTTTTGGGCCATCTGGATGTCTCCTTTGGAAAAGTGTCTATTCATGCCTTCTGCCCATTGTTTCACTGTGTTACATTTTCCAGGTGTGCTTGGGTAAGTTCTTTATACTTTTTATATACTAACCCTTTATCCAATATGTCATTCGCAAATATCTTCACTCCTTCCATCGGTTGCCTTTTAATTTTGCTGATTGTTTCCTTTGCAGTGCCGAAGATTTTTATCCTGACCGGGTCATGATCGTTCATTTTTGCTTTTCATTCCCTTGTATATTCAGAAATGCCAAGGAAGAAATTGCTGCAGTTGAGGTCAAAGGT
>NW_024414005.1:162-1729 GCF_014898765.1 Herpailurus yagouaroundi | reverse complement strand
AATCCTAAAATTTGTATGGAACCAGAAAAAGACCCCAGATAGCCAAAGTCATGTTCAAAAAGAAAATCAAAGCTGGAGGCATCACAATTCAGGACTTCAAGCTGTATTACAAACCTGTAATCACCAAGACAGTATGGCACTAGGCACTAAAACAGAAACATAGATCAATGGAACAGAATAGAGAAGCCAGAAACGGACCCACAAAAGTATGGCCAACTAATCTTTGAAAAAGCAAGAAAGAGTATCTAAGGGAAAAAAGACAATCTCTTCAGCAAATGGTGCTGGGAAAACTGGACCGCAACATGCAGAAGAATGACTAGACCACTTTCTTATACCATACACAAAAATAAATTCAAAATGGATGAAAGACCTAAATGTAAGACAGGAACCATCAAAATCCTACAGGAGAAAACAGGCAGCAACCTTTTGACCTTGGCTACAGCAACTTCTTCCTAGTTATGTCTCCAGAGGCAAGGGAAATAAAAACAAAAATGAACAATTGGGACCTCATGAAGATAAAAAGCTTCTGCACAAAAAGGAAATAATCGGGGCTCCTGGGTGGCGCAGTCGGTTAAGCGTCCGACTTCAGCCAGGTCACGATCTCGCGGTCCGTGAGTTCGAGCCCCGCGTCAGGCTCTGGGCTGATGGCTCGGAGCCTGGAGCCTGTTTCCGATGCTGTGTCTCCCTCTCTCTCTGCCCCTCCCCCGTTCATGCTCTGTTTCTCTCTGTCCCAAAAATAAAAAATAAAAAAAAAAAAAAACGTTGAAAAAAAAAAAAAAAGGAAATAATCAGCAAAACTAAAGGCAACCAATGGAGTAGGAGAAGATATTTGCAAATGACATACTGGATAAAGGTTAGTATCCAAAATCTATAAAGAACTTCTCAAATTCAACATCCAAAAAACAAATAATCCAGTGAAGAAATGGGCAGAAGACATAAATAGACACTTTTCCGAAGAAGACATCCACATGGCTGACAGACACATGAAAAGATGCTCTCTATCACTCATTATCAGAAAAACACAAATCAAAACTATGATGAAATACCACCTCACACTGTCAGAATGGCTAAAATTAACAACTCAGCGAACAACAGATGTTGGTGAGGATGTGGAGAAACAGGAACCCTTTTGCACTGTTGGTGGGAATGCAAACTGGTGCAGCCACTCTGGAAAATAGTATGGAGGTTGCTCAAAAAATGAAAAATAGAATTACCCTACAACCCACCAATAGCACTACTAGGTATTTATCCAAAGAATACAAAAATGCTGATTCAAAGGGGCACATGTACCCCAATGTTTACAGCAGCACTATCAACAATAGCCAAATTATGGAAATAGCACAAAGGTCCATTGACTAATAAGTGGATACAGAAGATATGTAGTATGGGGCGGTGGCTCAGTCAGGGGCGCCTGGGTGGCTCGGTGATCTGAGCATCTGATTCTCGATTTCGGCTCAGGTCACGATCTCACAATTCAAGTCCCGCGTCAGCCTCTACACTGGCAGTACAGAGCCTGCTTGGAATTCTTTCTCTCTCTCCTTCTCTCTCTCTGTCTCTCTCTCTCTCT
>NW_024414004.1:424-1154 GCF_014898765.1 Herpailurus yagouaroundi | reverse complement strand
AAAAAATATATGGAAACAAACGAAAATGAAAATACAACAATCCAAACGCTTTGGGACGCAGCGAAGGCAGTCCTGAGAGGAAAATACATTGCAATCCAGGCCTATCTCCAGAAACAAGAAAAATCCCAAATACAAAATCTAACAGCACACCTAAAGGAAATAGAAGCAGAACAGCAAAGGCAGCCTAAACCCAGCAGAAGAAGAGAAATAAGAAAGATCAGAGCAGAAATAAACAATATAGAATCTAAAAAAACTGGTGAGCAGATCAACGAAACCAAGAGTTGGTTTTTTGAAAAAATAAACAAAATTGACAAACCTCTAGCCAGGCTTCTCAAAAACAAAAGGGAGATGACCCAAATAGATAAAATCATGAATGAAAATGGAATGATTACAACCAATCCCTCAGAGATACAAACAATTATCAGCGAATACTATGAAAAATTATATGCCAACAAATTGGACAACCTGGAAGAAATGGACAAATTCCTGAACACCCACACGCTTCCAAAACTCAATCAGGAGGAAATAGAAAGCTTGAACAGACCCATAACCAGCAAAGAAATTGAATCGGTTATCAAATATCTCCCAACAAATAAGAGTCCAGGACCAGATGGCTTCCCAGGGGAGTGCTACCAGACGTTTAAAGCAGAGATAATACCTATCCTTCTCAAGCTATTCCAAGAAATAGAAAGGGAAGGAAAACTTCCAGACTCATAGAATGAGTCTGGAA
>NW_024414004.1:0-324 GCF_014898765.1 Herpailurus yagouaroundi | reverse complement strand
AAGATACTAGCAAATCGATTTCAACGGCATATAAAAAGAATTATTCACCATGATCAAGCAGGGTTGGTTCAACATTCGCAAATCAATCAACGTGATACATCACATTAACAAAAAAAAGAGAAAGACCATATGATCCTGTCAATCGACACAGAAAAGGCCTTTGACAAAATCCAGCACCCTTTCTTAATAAAAACCCTTGAGAAAGTCGGGATAGAAGGAACATACTTAAAGATCATAAAAGCCATTTATGAAAAGCCCACAGCTAACATCATCCTCATCAGGGAAAAAGCTCTCAGTTTTTCCCTGTTGAGGATGATGTTAGCT
>NW_024414003.1:534-2873 GCF_014898765.1 Herpailurus yagouaroundi | reverse complement strand
TGAACCTAGTGACACAACACTGCCGCCTCCAGTGAACCCAGTGCCCGTGGCACCGCATCCTGTCGTGAACCCAGTGCCCGAGGCAATGCACCTACCAGTGAACCCAGTGCCCGCAGCACTGCACCCTCCCGTGAATCCAGTGTCTGCCACAATGCACCCACCAACGAACCCAGTGCCAATGGCAACGCACCCTCCAGTGAACCCAGTGCCTGAGAGAGTGTAGTCTGCAGTGAATCCATGCCCGTGGCACTGCACCCTCCTGTGAACCCAGTTCCCCTGGCACTGCAGCATGCAGTGAACCTAGTGCCACAGCACTGCAACCTCCAGTGAACCCAGTGCCCATGCCACTGCACCCTCCAGTGAACCCAATGCCCGTGGCACTGCACCCTCCAGTGAACCCAGTGCCGGCGGCAGTGCACTCTCCAGTGAACCCAGTGTCTGCTACACTGCAGCCTCCCGTGAACCCACTGCTAGCGGCATTGAACACTCCAGTGAACCCAGTGCCGGTGGCACTGTAGTCTGCAGTAAATCCAGTACCCGTGGCAGTGCACCCTCCAGTGAACACAGTACCCAAAGCACTGCACCCTCCAGTGAACCCAGTGCTAGCTGCACTGCACCATCGAGTGAACCCAGTGCCCATGGTCTGCACCCCCAAGTGAACCCAGTGCCTGCAGCACTGCACCCTTCAGGAAAACCCAGTGCCCACGGCACTGTACCCTCCAGTGAAACCTGTGCCCGAGGCACTGAACCCTCCTCTGAACCCAGTTCCCCTGGCACAGCATCATGCAGTGAACCTAGTGCCACAGTACTGAGGTCTCCAATGAACTCAATGCCCATGACACTGCACCCTCCAATGAACCCAGTGCGAGCGGCACTGCAGCCTGCAGTGAACCCAGTGCCTGCGGCACTGCAGTCTACAGTGAACCCAGTGCCAGCGGCACTGCACACTCGAGTGACCCCAGTGCCCGTGGCACTGGATTCCGCTGAACCCTGTGCACAAAGCACTGCACCCTCCAGTGAACCCAGTTCCCATGTCAGGGCAGCATGCAGTGAACCTAGTGCCACAGCACGGCAGCCCCCAGTGAACCCAGGGCCTGTGACACCGCACCCTCCAGTGAACCCAGTGTCAGCGGCACTTCAGCCTGCAGTGAACCCAGTGCCCATGGCACTGCACCCTCCAGTGAACCCAGTGCCCACGCCACTGCACCCTCTAGGTAACCAGTGCCCGCGGCACTGAACCCTCCTGGGAACCAAGTGTCAGCGGCACTTCAGCCTGCAGTGAATACAGTGCCCGTGGCACTGCAGTCTGCAGTGAACTCAGTGCCCGCGGCACTGCACCCTCCAGTGAACCGAGTGCCCACGGCACTACACCCTCTAGTGAACCCAGTGCCCGCAGCACTGCACCCTCCTGGGAACCCAGTGTCAGCGGCACTGCAGCCTGCAGTGAACCCAGTGCCCGTGGCACTACAGTCTGCAGTGACCCCAGTGCCCGCGGCACTGCACCCTCTAGTGAACCCATTTCCCCTGGCAGGGCAGCATGCAGTGAACCTAGTGCCACAGTACTGCAGCCTCCAGTGAACCCAGTGCCCATTACACTGCACGCTCCAATGAACCCAGTACAAGCGGCACTGCAGCCTGCAGTGAACCCAGTGCCTGTGGCACTGCAGTCTACAGTGAACCCAGTGCCCGCGGCACTGCACCCTCCAGTGAACCCAGTGCCCGCGGCACTGCACACTCCCGCGAACCCTGCGCCCGCAGCACTGCATTCCGCAGTGAACCCAGTGCCCGTGGGAATGCACCATCCAGAAAACCCAGTGCCAGTGACACTGCACCCTCCAGGGAACCCAGTGCCAGCAGCACTTCAGCCTGCAGTGAACCCACTACCCGTGGCACTGCAGCCTGCAGTGAACCCAGTGCCCATGGCAATGCACCCTTCAGTGAACCCATTGCCCGAGATACTGCATTCCACAATGAACCATGTGCCCCAGACACTGCACCCTCCAGTGAACCCACGTCCCCTGGCACTTAAGCATGCAGCGAAAGTAGTGCCACAGCACTTCAGTCTCCAGTGTACACAGTGCCCATGACACAGCACCCTCCTTGAACACAGTGCCCAGGGGACGTTGGTTCACTGGAGGGTGCAGTGTCTCGGGCACATCGTATATTGCGAAATGCAGTGCCGCGGGCACTGGGTTCACTGGAGGGTGCAGTGTCTCGGGCACTGGGTTCACTGGAGGGTGCAGTGCCACGGGCACTGAGTTTACTGCAGACTGCAGTGCCACAGGTACTGGATTCACTGCAGGCTGAAGTGCCGCTGGCACTGGGTTCACTGGAGGGTG
>NW_024414003.1:0-524 GCF_014898765.1 Herpailurus yagouaroundi | reverse complement strand
TTCACTGCAGGCTGAAGTGCCGCTGGCACTGGGTTCACTGGAGGGTGTAGTGTCACAGGCACTGGGTTCATTGGAGGCTGCAGTGCTGTGGAACTAGGTTCACTGCCTGCTGCCCTGCCAGGGGAACTGGGTTCACTGGAGGGTGCAGTGCTTTGTGCACAGGGTTCAGCGGAATGCAGTGCCACGGGCACTGGGTTCACTGTAGGCTGCAGTGCCGCTCGCACTGGGTTCATTGGAGGGTGCAGTGTCATGGGCATTGGGTTCATTGGAGGCCGCAGTATGTGGCACTAGGTTCACTGCATGATGCTGTGCCAGAGGAACTGGGTTCAGAGGAGGGTGCAGTGCCTCGGGCACAGGTTTCACTGGAGGGTGCAGTGCCGTGGGCACTGGGTTCACTGCGGATGCAGTGCCACGGGCACTGGGTTCACTGGAGGCTGCAGTGCTGCGGCATTAGGTTCACTGCGTGCTGCAATGCCGCGGGCACTGGGTTCACTGGAGGCGGCAGTGTTGTGTCACTAGGTTCA
>NW_024414002.1:184-2100 GCF_014898765.1 Herpailurus yagouaroundi | reverse complement strand
AAAGATGCAGCACTAGAAAACATGTTTGCATTTTGATGTGTTCTTAGCAGGCTGCCTTACTTGCCAAGTCTGCTGGGTGCGTTGGGTAACACTGTTATTTCTGGGAGGATCTTCTAAGATACAAGTATATTTCTTGGGCAAAGTAGCATGTTGAGTCCATCATCATTTGGAGTGAAACTCAGTCTACGTCCAGTAGACTTGGTCCCATTGGTCACATGAAGGAATGAAAAACAGGCCATATTCGTTTTGATGTCATAACATTCTGGGACATGTAGTGATGCCCATGGAAAAAAAAAGAATTAGACTGGGGACTCCATTTAAGTGATGACTCAGCAAGCAGAATCAAGATGCCAGAATGAGGAACAAACATAAATGCTGTGTAGGATCTAGAGGTTGGAGACATTGCTCCAGCAGAGAGAAAATTCCTTCAGGATTAAGGGAGAGGCTGGATAGTGAGCTACAGGCCCCTTGTTACCACCTCCAGTCCATGATCTTTCTACTCCCCTGAAATTCCTGCCTTCACCTCCTTAGTCCATCTATTCAATCCCAGAGTGCCACCCTTTTCTTCATGGAAATTTCTGGAGTTCCTTCCTACACTACTTTCTTCTCACATTGCTCCTAATTTGTTGTGGGCAATTTCAGAATCCTGGTAAAATTGCTCTAGCAATGTAGCTTCAGGGTTCTTCAAATTTTGTGGCTCCTACAACCTTAAGAGTCAGTTACCTCCCGTAGCTAACTTCTGTGATGGTACTCAGAGCTCTATGATCATCCAGATGTCTCTTGCTAGAATGTCAAACTTAACGTGCCAATATCTGAGAAGATCACCTCCCCTAACCAGGTGTCTCACTAGTCGACTTCACAACTTCTCTTCTTCAACCCGATAGAGACTTGTGGTCCCTCCTTCCTCCCTCTCATTTCCCTGCATATCATCCCTTGTGGCTCCACTTCCCTTCCAAATGTAGTGTATACACCTCAGTATGTCACTTTGTGCTGGAACGTCCTAGTCCTCTGCTGCATCTGCTTTGGTGGCCTTGAAGCTTGGATGAGTCCTCCACTCTGTCAGCCCATCCTCTGTCTCACTCAGCCCAGTGAACTGTTACAGGGACTCACAGTCACTAGGGTCACTCACTCTAATTTTAGGGTTGCGGATGTCAACATACCCCCAGAGCTTCTTGCCAATCTTAAGCGGTCTTCTCCCCACAGCAGCTATTCCATACCTCCATCATTTCCCTCAACTTATCTTTTTCACCGTTCCCTGGCAAATGGCTCTTGTCTCAAAGATAGAACATAGATTGTAGACACCTTCTAACTCTCACTAAGACCTCATAATGACACCTTTCAACACAACTTTCAACCCCCACCCCAATATGAGAGACAAAAATGTTCCTATTCCCACTCTAGATTCATTAATTCATTCGGCAATCACTGAGAGCCAACTGAGTCCTACGAAGCACTGTGCTATATGCTTGGGACATTAGAGATGAGGGGGTAGACCCTACTCACAAGGCGCCTACAATCACAAGGAGCTTACAATCTTGTAGGGGAGACAGAAATATGGTGTAATGGTCCAAAGATGCAAGGAGCATGAGGAGAGTGTGAAAGGAAAATCCATGTAACTCAGCCTTCAGGGGTAGGAGATGAAGTGTTGAAAGGGACTTTTCAGATGGGGTGGTATCTTGAACTAGTCCTTAAAGAGTGACTAGGTATTAATTAGGCAAGGTTGGAGTAGGAAGGAGACAAGAGGTTCAGGCATTACACAGTAGAGAAAAATCACACTGAATATAGGGAGAGGGTATAAGTAAAAATGAGAAATTGAGTCATTCCAATTCTTGACTGTGTCCTACGCTTTGTGAAGAGGTCATCTCACAAAGAACCACAAAGGAGCACATGTTCCCAAAATTTCCTTCTCCATTTTT
>NW_024414002.1:0-84 GCF_014898765.1 Herpailurus yagouaroundi | reverse complement strand
GAACCACAAAGGAGCACATGTTCCCAAAATTTCCTTATCCATTTTTTATTCTTTATCCTAGTGTAAGTCCTCTCATTCCCTCAC
>NW_024414001.1:1045-1518 GCF_014898765.1 Herpailurus yagouaroundi | reverse complement strand
ATCAGGAGACTATAGATGCTGGAGAGGATGTGGAGAAACGGGAACCCTCTTGCACTGTTGGTGGGAATGCAAATTGGTGCAGCCGCTCTGGAAAGCAGTGTGGAGGTTCCTCAGAAAATTAAAAATAGACCTACCCTATGACCCAGCAATAGCACTGCTAGGAATTTATCCAAGGGATACAGGAGTACTGATGCATAGGGGCACTTGTACCCCAATGTTCATAGCAGCACTCTCAAGAATAGCCAAATTATGGAAAGAGCCTAAATGTCCATCAAGTAATGAATGGATAAAGAAATTGTGGTTTATATACGCAATGGAGTACTACATGGCAATGAGAAAGAACGAAATATGACCCTTTGTAGCAACGTGGATGGAACTGGAGAGTGTGATGCTAAGTGAAATAAGCCATAGGGGCGCCTGGGTGGTGCAGTTGGTTAAGCGTCCGACTTCGGCCAGGTCACGATCTCGCAGTC
>NW_024414001.1:0-1035 GCF_014898765.1 Herpailurus yagouaroundi | reverse complement strand
CAGTCAGCCAAAACAGCTTTGGCTGCCTGTTCCTGACTGTATACGCCTCCCTTCTTCTTCTTCCCCAGGCGGTGAGCCACCGCAGTCAGAAAGTGCTCAGTGGTCTGGAACCCAGAGATGCCATAATAGCTGGAAATCTGGTGAAGAAAGAAGGAAGAGAAACAATGAGGAAAATTGAGGGGCCCTTGGAGTGAGGCAGGGTATGAGCTAGAGCCTTCTGTACCTCCTCCATGTTACAGCGCTGCAGGATGGTCTCTACTGGGGTCACAGGGTCTGCCAACTTCTGTACATGGATGCAGTTGCGCAGGATGGTGCCCACCTCTGAGTTTGGTCCTGGGACAATGCCTGGGGCATCCAGCAGCCTGATGAACTTGTCCAGATAGACCTCCTGCATGAACCTAGGACAGAAAAGAGATAAGAGAGAACACAAGACACTGATGAGCAGGGATGTGTCTGGTATCCTCTAGGCCCCAGGCACACAGCTGGGAGAGGGGTGAGGGGAAGATAGCATACAGATTAAGATGAAGAGATGTGGGGCTGGGGCTCTGCAGCCTACAAACCTGGGACTAATTCTAGTCTAGTCCCTGGCAGTGAGGACTAAGCTGTAGGACCATGGATAAGCTTCTGACTCTCTGAGTCTCTGTTGCTTCATCAAAGAAATAGAGTTGCTTATCTGTAGCCCAATCTTGCATGGCTGCTAAGAGACTTCAAGGAGCTAAGGGGGAAAGCATCCAGCTCAGTACCTGGCCCACACCAAGGGCTGTTAGTGAGACTCCCATGCCCAGAGGAAGAATCAGAGACTGGGCCAAGATAAGGAAAGGGGCAGGGGCTGAAGTCATGGGAGATGGAGGAATGGTAGGGTCAAGGAGCTGTGGAGTCAGGGAGCAGGCAGGTGCTTACTTGGTGACCCCAGGAACAGCTCCCACACTGCATGCACGGCTGCGTTTCAGGCTATTGATCAGGCTGCTCTTCCCAACATTGGGAAGGCCTATAAAGGAACAACAGATGGCTCAGGGCAGGAAAGGCCCTCAGGAA
>NW_024414000.1:339-1718 GCF_014898765.1 Herpailurus yagouaroundi | reverse complement strand
AAGGTGTCCTCAGGTCTAAAATGAGTCTCTTGTAGACAGCAAATAGATGGGTCTTGTTTTTTTATCCATTCTGATACCCTATGTCTTTTGGTTGGCGCATTTAATCCATTTACATTCAGTGTTATTATAGAAAGATATGGGTTTAGAGTCATTGTGATGTCTGTATGTTTTATGCTTGTAGTGATGTCTCTGGTACTTTGTCTCACAGGGTCCCCCTTAGGATCTCTTGTAGGGCTGGTTTAGTGGTGACAAATTCCTTCAGTTTTTGTTTGTTTGGGAAGACCTTTATCTCTCCTTCTATTCTAAATGACAGGCTTGCTGGATAAAGGATTCTCGGCTGCATATTTTTTCTGTCTAGCACACTGAAAATCTCGTGCCAATTCTTTCTGGCCTGCCAAGTTTCAAAAGAGAGATCAGTCACGAGTCTTATAGGTCTCCCTTTATATGTGAGGGCACGTTTACCCCTTGCTGCTTTCAGAATTTTCTCTTTATCCTTGTATTTTGCCAGTTTCACTATGATATGTCGTGCAGAAGATCGATTCAAGTTACGTCTGAAGGGAGTTCTCTGTGCCTCTTGGATTTCAATGCCTTCCCTCTCTCTTCCTCCTCTGGGATACCAATTATGCGTATATTATTTCTTTTTAGTGTATCACTTAGTTCTCTAATTTTCCCCTCATACTCCTGGATTTTTTTATCTCTCTTTTTCTCAGCTTCCTCTTTTTCCATAACTTTATCTTCTAGTTCACCTATTCTCTCCTCTGCCTCTTCAATCCGAGCTGTGGTGGTTTCCATTTTGTTATGCATTTCATTTAAAGCGTTTTTCAGCTCCTCGTGACTGTTCCTTAGTCCCTTGATCTCTGTAGCAAGAGATTCTCTGCTGTCAGCTATACTGTTTTCAAGCCCAGCGATTAATTTTATGACTATTATTCTAAATTCACTTTCTGTTATATTATTTAAATCCTTTTTGATCAGCTCATTAGCTGTTGTTATTTCCTGGAGATTCTTCTGAGGGGAATTCTTCCGCTTGGTCATTTTGGATAGTCCCTGGCGTGGTGAGGACCTGCAGGGCACTTCCCCTGTGCTGTGGTGTATAACTGGAGTTGGTGGGCGGAGCCGCAGTCAGACCTGATGTCTGCCCCCAGCCCACCGCTGGGGCCACAGTCAGACTGGTGCGTGCCTTCTCTTCCCCTCTCCTAGGGGCGGGATTCACTGTGGGGTGGGGTGGCCTGTCTGGGCTACTTGCACACTGCCAGGCTTGTGATGCTGGGGATCTGGCGTCTTAGCTGGGGTGGGTAGGCAAGGTGCACAGGGGCAGGAGGGGCAGGCTTAGCTTGCTTCTCCTTAGGTGATCCACTTCAGGAGGGGCCCTGTGGCAGCAG
>NW_024414000.1:0-239 GCF_014898765.1 Herpailurus yagouaroundi | reverse complement strand
CTGCCGGAGGTTTGGCTCCGCAGAAGCGCAGAGTTGGGTGTTTGCGCGGAGCGAGCAAGTTCCCTGGCAGGAACTGGTTCTCTTTGGGATTTTGGCTGGGGGATGGGCGGGGAAGATGGCGCTGGCGAGCGCCTTTGTTCCCCACCATACTGAGCTCTGTCGTTCGGGGGCTCAGCAGCTCTCCTTCCCTTTGTCCTCCAGCCTTCCCGCTTTCTGAGCAGAGCTGTTAACTTATGACC
>NW_024413999.1:0-1713 GCF_014898765.1 Herpailurus yagouaroundi | reverse complement strand
TTTCTCTCCTCCCCCACTCACACTCTTTCTCTCAAAAATAAATAAACATTAAAAATTTTTAAAAGGGGAGACCCTACTTCATTCCACACGATTGCCCTCAGCTACAGGAATGGTTTCTGGGCTATCTGGTGGTCAACCCTGAGTTCTATTTAAAAAAATTTTTTTAAACATTTATTTCTTATTGAAAGGCACAGGGTGTGAGCAGGGGATGGGTAGAGAGAGGGGGAGACCTAGAATCTGAAGTAGGCTCCAGGCTCTGAGCTGTCAGTCCAGAACATGATGTGGGGCTTGAACTCACAAACTATGAGATCATGACCTGAGCTGAGGTCCATAGCTTAACCAACTGAGCCTCCCAGGTTCCCCACCCTGCCTTCTATTTTGTGACAGCTTCTGTATGTGGGGAAACATAGGAACCACTCAGGCCAGTGTCCCTACTAGAAGTACTCCAGGCGTCCTCTCTGCCTGCTGTAAAATCAGTCTAAGCCACTGCGCTCCCAGGTCTTCCCAAGCTTGCACATCTGCAAAGGGAAAGACTGCCACTATTCACAGGCCTTCCAGACCTGCCCTGGAGTCTTCAGGGCTGTTGGCACCCTCTGGTAATCCCACAGGTCCTAACCTCATGAGTACCAGAGGACAGAGGACATTTTTCCCCCAGGCCTATAATTACTGCCCTATTACACGCAACTGATCTTTCTGCTAAAATTGCTAACAGTCACTCTCCAGCCCAAACCGTGAGGAGACTGTCACTATCTTTCCAGCGACTGGCAGAGCTCACAAGGCTGTCAGATACACAGCCAAGATCAGAGGCCCCTGTCCTTTCCTTCACTTTAGAAGCCTGCCTTTTTCCCTGACTTGGACTATTGTTTATCATGTAAGTTCCTCACAATGGGAAAAGACAGGTGGACAGATAATGATCAGATGGGGTGTACATCGGGGTTGAGTGGGCCTCCTGAGGCCCCTTTCTTCTCTCCTTTGTTCTTGCACCAACCCCATCAGATGGGATAATTAAGAAACTGAGAGACAGTGGGTTCTTCCCAGGCATCCACTAAACCTCTGACTAAATTATTTCCCAGGGCACTACTCGTAAATCTCTCCCAAGTTTTGTATAATAGCAGCAGGCCCCAGGGGGTCCCTCTAGCTCCTCCCTGCCCACTGGGGCTCTCCAGATGATTTGACAAATTGGCTTCCTCTTTGGTTAATGGCTGCATGTTTGGTGGATGGACTGATGCTGTCTGACTGGACATGCCAGTGCCACAACTGTGGTAAAGAATGTAATGCCTGAGATGGTTACTGGATTTGCCATTCCATTATGGATTTAGCCAGACCAAGGAACTCACTTCAGCACATAGACAAACTACGTACTTGCAAAGACTGGGGGTGATAATTAGAATTTCATACCCCACATCATCCTTAATCATCACAAAGGAGGACGATGAGGATATGTGGATTAGGGGAACAGATATGGAACATGAAAAACTAGACACAAAATTCCTTCAGGAAAAATCCACCTGGAAACTGGCCTGCAACATCCAGAATCATTGTCCTTGGCCCTTAATGAGATTTGGATAGCTCCAAATACCAGGCAGGGACTGACCCCCTTTGCAACAGTATTTTCGAAAGGAATCCTTAACCCTTTCTTTACTGATTGAGTGAACTTCATGATAACATATGACCAAGTTGATGCCATGCATAGCCATGTCCAAGAACTAACAG
>NW_024413998.1:0-1631 GCF_014898765.1 Herpailurus yagouaroundi | reverse complement strand
GCTCAGCCCTAATACCAGTTCTCAGTGGGACCTACACAGAGCCTCAGCTGTGGTATCGGTGAAAACAGGGGTAATATTTGTTTCCAAGAACATTATAAAAAGAAGACATTAAATACGTAAAGCCTCTGCAAAATCTCTGGGAAGTGTCCACTCACCCTTCTCACAGTTTCAATTAAGATATCTCCACACAATGATCATCAAAAAAAGATGGTCATGGGAGTTCGTTAAACTAAGACTGTTAACACCTCAGCCCAGGGATTGGGAATCGCCGTTTTAAACAGTAAGACAAGGTCCCTCATTTTTCTATTAAAATTCGGGCCCTACCCGACAAAGAAAGAAAAGATCATTATGAGAATGTGCACATTCACAGATCTAGATCTGAAGACAATCATTTTCCATTACGTATAGACTCACAGATGCAGCCACACACTAAAGTGTTCATCTGAGGCCACAAACTACAGAAGACAGAATGCATGTAGGAAACATAAGATAAGATGGAAATAACACTAAATCTCTTTGCCTTATAGGACAACTTTTGAAATTTCAAGAGGACTGTGCACGGTGACAGACGACAGTGATTATGTATCTATTTTAAGAAGGTGTCAGATCTGCCTGAATGCTTTCCCTGCCCATCCTGTCCCCTCCACTTTGTCCTTCCTACTGTCCCCTAATACACCTTTCACCATTCTGTGTCAGCGTCTGCTTCTAGGACCATCCACTCTCAGTCCCCATTGAGTGCACACAGTGGGGTTCCTGTACACACAGGGAACAAGCTGGCAGAAATGGCGGCGACAGAGGATAGTAGCAACATCACCCTTTGTGCAAGAGAGCCTGAGGGAGTTTTCCAGGGTGGTGGGAGCTTCCTGTGTCTAGATTTATAGGGTGTTTATGTTCATTTGTTTTAGAAATATTCACTGACTCCCTGGTGCCTCGGAGTCAGATAGACAGGTATCTGCCCCTAGGAAATGGCGGAGTTCTAATGATGGGGAAGGATGAGGGCCCAGCAGTGACTATGGGAGAGGACTGAGGAGACCAACATGAAGTCAGACCCTCGCCCGGGATGCCAGTTCTCCCCAGACAGCACCATGTGTAGGAGGGCTCTGAGGAGCAGAGATTTCTTGATCAGACCCGTGAACTACATAATCCCCCTGCAGTTTCCTCACTGAGGGATGGCCAGAGCAGAAGCCAGCAGCTGGAGGACGCCCTGATCATGGCTGGATTGGAGCAGTGGACCTGGGGGATTGAGTCAGAGAAAGGGATGGGCAGAAGGTAGCGACAGGGAGTTTGAGAGACAAAGGGAAGAGAAGAGAAGGGACCTTTCTCTGCTGACTTCACCTACATTTCTGTGTGAACGAAAGGAGATTCTTGCCTCAAGGGTAGGGAAGAAGGCTGGCAAAAAGACAGAGTGACATTCTCAGCTCAAGTGCCCAGGATATCAGCCTTGCTCGTGAGTACCTACCACGGGAAGCCCGTGCTTTCTGTCATAATTGGAACGGCAGCTCATACCATTTAGTGAAAATCAATCCAATTATGAATCCCTCAACATTAAAGTACTGCAACAAAATTAAGTGAACAGACTGAAAGATACAACACAGGATAAAGTCCAAAGGTAGATCGACTGCAGTACTTAC
>NW_024413997.1:0-1590 GCF_014898765.1 Herpailurus yagouaroundi | reverse complement strand
GCGAAACGAGAGGTTCGTGGCAAGATGGTTTCCCCCACCACCCCCCCACACACACACACACACGCACAGAGCTGTATTCACAGAGCTGAGTGCCTGGCAACTTCCCTGAGGTGCATGGTTGCCCGCGAGGGTTTCCGAACAGTACTAACTTCGTGAACGAAGATGTTAACTGGGAAGACGGACGGCCGCAGTGTCCCTAGACAGGAAGGGAGCGTAGGGCACTTTCTGCATCGGCCCCGCGTAAGGTTTCAAACACAGCTCTAACGTGGTGTGCCAAGACGTTAGTTGAAAGATCTTTTCAACACGCCGTGGTTTGTTTCACCCTTGCGAATGTGGCCCTGTCCCTGTGAGCCTCGCCTAGGTTTCCAGACACTTCTAACTTAGTGAAACCAGAAGTGAGTTGGAAGCCTGTTTCCCCCGTGTTCTTTCACAGAGTTGGGGGACATGGCACGTTCCGCTCGGACGCCGCACAGGTTTTCAAACACGGCGATCTTCGTGAAACCGGGTGTTACTTGAAAGATGGCTCCCCCACAGTGTGGTCTCACAGAGTGGAGTACGCGGCCCGTTCCGACTAGCACCCGCGTGGGTGGTCCCACACGTCGAACTTACGGAAACAAGATGTGGGTTGAAACCCGGTCTCCCCCAAATGCTCTTTGACCCTATGGGAGCACAATGGCACTCTTCGCCTAAGCCCCGCACCGGGGTTCAAACAATTCTCACTTTGTGAAGTGAGGTGGCCGTCGAAAGATGGTTGCAGCTCAGCGTCGTTTCACAAAGTGGCGTGTATGGTATGGTACTGTCCGCGTAGGTCGCTCGTAGGTTTTCGAACACTTCTACGTCTGTGAAGCGAGACGTAGACCGAAAGATGGCTGGCTATGCCACCGTTTTTCCCGGAGTAGACTTCCCCTGTAGGCACTTCCCCTGTAGCTTCTGCATAGGGTTTTCGAACCCTTCGGGACAAGTGAGCCCAGAAGTTATTTGAGAGACGGTTTGAGCACAGTGAGTGTTGGTTGCGAAAGTTGAGGACGTGACCCTTTCTGGGTAGAACCCGCAGAGCTTTGCGGCCACTTCTGCCTCCGTGAAACGAGAAGTTGGGCGAAAGATGAAATTCCCCTCGGTGTGGTTCTACGGCGTTGACTCTATGGCACTTGGTAGCGCCCCCACATGGATTTTCGAGCGCTTCTAACTTTGTGAAACGGGATGACGGTCGCACGCTGATTTCACCACAGCGTTGTTCACCGGCTTGCGTGCGTGGCACTTTTCCGCCGAGGCCGCGCGTACGTATCGATCCCTTCTCAGTGAGCGAGAACGACGTCAGCTGCAAGATGGCTTTCCAAGTGTTGTGTCACGGAGGTGAGTGCATTGCGGTGTCCGCACGGGCCGCGTCGAGCTGCCATACCATCTACCTTAGCGAAAGCGAACGTCAGTTGAAAGGTCTTCTCATCACAATGTGGTTTCTTAGAGTTGAGTAGAGATGGCACTTTCCTTGTAGGCCTCGCATAGGTTTTCCACCACTTCTAGCTTTGCGAAACCGGATGGTTTCCCCCCACAGTGTTGTTTGACAGAGTGGGGCCTATGGCAGTGTCCGCC
>NW_024413996.1:0-1177 GCF_014898765.1 Herpailurus yagouaroundi | reverse complement strand
TGCTACAGGTAGACAGTCCTTTCATTGGGTCTTAAGACCTGGGAATGATTTTCCATGGCCCAGCTCCTCCGGGGTTCTGGCTTTCAACCTCCAAGTCATTCTTCCCTTCTCATGAAAGGTAGCCTGTCTCTACAGCCTTATGGTTGTCTCAGCCTACTTACTGATTGGAGGAGTTTGTGGGTCCAAAGCCTTCTTTCATTTTACTCTTGGGGATTAAGTAAACCCATCTCTACCATGGACTTTTCCAAACATTTATATGGAAAAACACTCCTAAACTTCAAGTGATATTAGTAACAGAGAGAACCCTGTGCCCCACAGTTTACTCTGCGAGGGTATGCTTATGAGATAGAATGCTGGTATTCTCCAAGAACCTTCTTCATTTAGAAAACTTTCTAGCGTCTTTTCCCCAACGTCATCTGCTGTGTGATGTTGGTAATAATATCACCTGCAATAAGAGTGACATTATTGATGTCATCTGTGCTAACAAAACATGAAATTGTATTTGAATGACATTGAGTAAGTGCAAGTAGTATCAGTTAGGGACGTGTTCAGCTGTCACAGAAAGGCGCCACCGGTGGCATAATCAAAGAGAGTTTTACTCACAAAGAGGCTGTAGGCTGTGCTCAATTAAGGCAGCAATGTCATCTGCAGCAGGCTGCATGGAATGGCAGATCTGCCAATTTCTTTATAACCTCCTGCAAAATTTTGGAAAAAAAGGGTAGCAACCATTAATATAATACTACCCATGTTTTCACCACTTACCGTCTTAAAGATGCAGCACGTGTGTGAGCATTTCAAGCTCACAGCACACCAGTGAGGTAGAATTCTTGATGTCTTTTCGAGGTCATTCGTTTTGTTCTTAAGTCAAAAATTAGCTGTCATATGTCTAGGGCATGGGGCTTCACCAAATCACCTCCTAGGTTTCCTTGGCTTATCAATGCATCAAGCAAACTCATAGGAATTCTAGAATTTAATACTTGTGGGCCATGGAGAAACCAGTTCTGCCTTATTGAATCACATTAAATACTCAGGCCATTCAGTATACTCTCAGATGAACCCTTGGAAGGTGCTCCTGTATTAGTGATGTATTTCTGTTGGCAAGGACCTTGCATCCTAGGAGGCATGGGAACTTTCATATCTATTAGTAATTGCCAACAAAGTACAAACCAAGAGTTTT
>NW_024413995.1:0-1018 GCF_014898765.1 Herpailurus yagouaroundi | reverse complement strand
AAAAGAGGAAGCTGAGAAAAAGAGAGATAAAAAAATCCAGGAGTATGGGGGAAAATTAGAGAACTAAGTGATACACTAAAAAGAAATAATATACGCATAATTGGTATCCCAGAGGAGGAAGAGAGAGGGAAAGGTGCTGAAGGGGTACTTGAAGAAATCATAGCTGAGAACTTCCCTGAACTGGGGAAGGAAAAAGGCATTGAAATCCAAGAGGCACAGAGAACTCCCTTCAGACGTAACTTGAATCGATCTTCTGCACGACATATCATAGTGAAACTGGCAAAATACAAGGATAAAGAGAAAATTCTGAAAGCAGCAAGGGGTAAACGTGCCCTCACATATAAAGGGAGACCTATAAGACTCGTGACTGATCTCTCTTTTGAAACTTGGCAGGCCAGAAAGGATTGGTATGAGATCTTCAATGTGTTGAACAGAAAAAATATGCAGCTGAGAATCCTTTATCCAGCAAGTCTCTCATTTAGAATAGAAGGAGAGATAAAGGTCTTCCCAAACAAACAAAAACTTAAGGAATTCGTCACCACTAAAGCAACCCTACAATAGTTCCTAAGGGGGATCCTGTGAGACAAAGTACCAGAGACATCACTACAAGCATAAAACATACAGACATCACAATGACTCTAAACCCGTATCTTTCTATAATAACACTGAATGTAAATGGATTAAATGTGCCAACCAAAAGACATAGGGTATCAGAATGGATAAAAAAAACAGGACCCATCTATTTGCTGTCTACAAGAGACTCATTTTAGATCTGAGGACACCTTTAGATTGAGAGTGAGGGGATGGAGAACTATTTATCATGCTACCGGAAGTATAAGAAAGCTGGAGTAGCCATACTTATATCAGACAAACTAGACTTTAAATTAAAGGCTGTAACAAGAGATGAAGAAGGGCATTATATAATAATTACAGGGTCTATCCATCAGGAAGAGCTAACAATTATAAATGTTTATGCGCCGAATACCGGAGCCCCCAAATATATAAAACAATTACAAAC
>NW_024413994.1:0-4001 GCF_014898765.1 Herpailurus yagouaroundi | reverse complement strand
CTGAGTTGGACTTCTTAACTGTGGAGTGATGGACCCATCGGGTGATACCTGAAGTTTTAGGGGCTGTAGGAGTTGTTACAATAACAGTGTGAGGCCCAGTCCAGTATGGTATAAGAGGTTCCTTCTTCCAATCTTTGACCCACACAGAGTCCTCTGGATGAAAGAAGTGAACGGGGTCCCTAAGGAAATGGTGACCCTCTCTATGGTGTATCTCTAACTTGTTTAGGACTACCCCAAGTTCTGGAGCTGTTATCTTATTTCTTTGTCTGCAATCTGGTGTAGGTCTCCTGGGAGCTTTCCTAAATATGTGTGTGGGGGGGGGTCTGGGGGAGGATCGCCCATATAATAACTCAAAAGGGGAGAACCCAGGGCCCCAGGCGGGCATTGGGCACACAGAAGGACCAGCCAAACCAAATCTGGCCATGGGGGGTTAGTCTCTTGGTGGAACTTGGCCAGGGTTTCCTTGAGGGTGCAGTTCATCTGCTCTACCTTTCCCTGAGCCCTGGGGGCGTTAAGCAGTGTACAGTTTCCAGGCAATGTTAAGGGACTTTGTTAGGGTTCGTATAATGTGCGCTCCAAGGGCAGGTCCATTCTTACTGTGTGTGGTTAAGCCCAAACTCCCATAGAAGAGCTTTGGCCACTTCGTGACTTCCTTCAATTCTGGGCGGGAAAGCTTGGACTCATCCCAAATTGGTGCAGATTATTACAATGAGGTACCTCAACTCTTTATTTGGTTGTGTGTTGGTAAAGTCCACCCCTAAGTCCATCCTGTGTGAGCTAGGCTGGGGCCATGAGGCCGAGCAAGCATTGTTTTTGGCACACGTTACACATTATTCACTGACAGCCTGGCATAATGCTGGCAGCTGGCTGATATCGTAGTTCTTTTTGAGGAGGACCTCGAGAGCAGTTTTCCCTAAGAGGGTGAGTTAGTTATCTTCCTTCACTAGGTGCTTTCACATAGATGACGGGACAAGACTCACCATCCGTCTTTGCTTAGTGTGCCCACTTCTGTCGAGGCCCAACTTCTTTCTTCACTTGTGTCCATGGGTGGGGAGGCTTCCTTCTGGGGCGCAAGAGTCAGAGTGTTGGGAGGAGCTTCACCTAGGTCACCTGAGGCAGCCACTCTGGCTGTTTTGTCGGCCAGGTGATTTCCTTGATTTATGGGGTCATCTCATTTCTGAGGTCCCTTACAGTGTCTGCAAGCCATATGGTCTCAAGAAGCTTTAGTATTTCTTCCTCGTTTTTGAATAGTTTTCTCTGAAGCGGTAAGGCCTTTTTCTTTATAGATGGCCCCATGTACATGCACAGCAGCGAAGGCGTACGGGGAATCGATGTAGATGTTAACTCATTTACCTTTGCTAAGGATGATGGCTCAGGTTAATGCATACTGAGTCCAGTCCATTGTGCCGACCATCCTTCCGACAAGGCCTTGGCTTCCCGACTTCCGTGGTTGTGATGACCGCATACCCTGCTCTTTGGCTGCACTCCTCTAAATAGATGCTCCCAACGCTGAACAGGGTGATCCCTGGGCTTGTTATACCCTGCTCTTGGAAGTCTGGGAAGCTGGCGTAGACTTCATCCACTACTCCAGAACAGTCATGGCCAGGTTCTCCCTCCTCTGTGGGAAGAATGGTGGCCAGGTTTAGTGTTCTTACACTGTTTCGAGAGTGAGCCTTGGGTTCTCATAGAGAAGGCCTTGGGATTGTGTCAGCTGAGAAATGGAGAGGAAATGATATCCTTGGGTGCTTGTGAGCCACACGACCGTGTGTGGGACCTTAACATTAAATGTTTGGCCCAGTGTGAGCTTGTCTGCATCCTTGATGAGCAGGACTGTGGCTCTGAAATCTGAGGCACAGGGCCATCCTCCAGCCACAGGATCAAATTTTTTTTTTTTTGACAGTTAGAACACTGGCCACTGCCGAGGCACCATGCTCTTTGTGAGCACTCCTTTTCGTATGTGAAGAAGTTAAAGGGTCTGTCTATGTCAGGCAAACCAAGGACTCGGGTCAGAGCCAACTTTATTTCTGTGAAAGCGGCCCTCACCTCCTCAGTCCATGTGAAGAGCTCCCAGTTTGATCCACCCAACAGGTCATAGAGGGACCTCACTATGGCTGAGCATCTGAGGATTCCCTATGCGACAGAACCCTCTGGCCCCTAAGCATTCACAAAAGCCTCGTTTTGTTTGGGGCTGTGGCAGTGTGGTGCCACATTTTCTTCCTTTCCGGTCCTCGTTTCTATTTCCTTTTGTGAGGAGGGAGCCTAAGTATTGGTCCTACTGCTGACGAATCTGTGCCTTTTCCAAGAGGCCTGGTACCCCAAGTAGTTTCAGAGCCGTAGAAGGGGCTGTGTACCTTTCATACAGTCTTCCTGGGTGTCACTGGAAAGGAGGTATTCTACATATTGCAGAAGGACATACCCTGCGATTTCTTTCAGAAAGTCAGCGAGATCTGAACCTAGGGCTTCACCCAGAAGAATGGGCGAGTTGTTGGAACCTTGGGAAATTAGTGTCCAGGTCAGCTGCCTCTGGCGCTCTGCAACGGGCTCAGTCCATTCAAAGGCTAACAATGATTGCCTTTGCAGGGCCAGGCAGAGGCAGAAGAAAGCAACCTTTAGATCGAGGCACGCAACCCTTCTGGCTGACCACGGAATTTGGCTGAGGAGAGTATACGGAGGGTTCGGAATGACTGGGTGTAAGGAAACAGTCACTTTGCTAATGGCCCTCAAATCCTGTACTGGTCGGTGTCCTCCTCCTGGCTTCTTGCCTGGCAAGGGTGAGGTATTCCAAACTGATTGGCACTCAGTTAGAATACCTCTTTCTCTGACCTTGGTCAGGTGCTATTGTATGCCCATTCTAGCCTCTAGTAGAAGCTGATACTGCCTTGGTGTCTGAGGTTGAGCTGCAGGGATCAGGTCGACAATGATTGGGACCTGATTCCAAGCTATTTCAGGCGGCTTATCATCAGCCCATAGGGAGAGGAATGTATGCCTGAAATCTTAGGGGCGACAAGGTAAGGCCTGGGCACAGAACAGTCTCCATTCTTCTTCCCTTGGCAGGGGTATCGCCAAGACCAGGGTTTCCTTCTGCCTTCGGTTTAATTGGAGGCTTGTGTTTCCAGTGGGTTCAAAATGTATCTGTGCCCCAAGTTTGGAGAGTAGATCGTGGCCCAGGAGAGGAATCAGGCAGTCAAGTAAGTAGAGGAACTCATGCCGAACTTTGTGACCCCCAAGTGCACCTTGTTGAGCTTGACAGAAGGGCTGTTGCATTGCCTGTGTCCCAGTAGCCCCAAGTATGGTTGCTGTCATTTGGCCTATGGGCGCTACCAGGGAAGTAACCAAGGAGTATTCAGCCCCAGTTGAAAAGTATTTCAACCATGAAAGTTATTGTTCAGCCCTCCACCTCATTTCAGCCGTGGGTTCATTGGGGCCAAGAAAGAAACAGTCCGGTGCCCCTCAGTCCAATGCTACCCCGGCCAGATCAAGAAGGTTCTAACTTCAAGGTTCCTCCAGATATTGGCTGGGTTTTGAGGTCCCCATCCAATTTGGACATTCTTACAGTTTCCCTTGCCTTTGCAGTATGCACACTAGTGCCTTGCGAAGGGGGCTATGGGCTTCCCCCCTTTTTGTGGTTGGGGGTTGTCGATGCTGCTAAAAAACAGCAGCATCTTTTGTTTAGTTCTGCTGTTAGAAAGGTTGCCTTCTTTAGTCTTCACTTCTCTTTCAGCTGCAAATGTCTTTTTGTGAAATCTGTATTGAGGACCTCTAACAGCTGAGTGATAATGATCTGGCAAAGCCCTCCAACCTCTGGAGTTTTTGTCGAATATCTGGGACAGCCTGTGCCACAAAAGTGGTATTTACCATCTGTTGACTTTCTGGTGCCACGGTGTCAAACGGGATGTATACACGGTACGCCTCAAAGAATCTTTCATAGTAGTCTCCGGGAGACTCCCCAGGGTGCTGTGTGACTGATGATATTTTAGTCATGTTCATGGGATTGTTGACTC
>NW_024413993.1:0-1648 GCF_014898765.1 Herpailurus yagouaroundi | reverse complement strand
CTTCGGCCAGGTCATGATCTCGCGGTCCGTGAGTTCGAGCCCCGCGTCGGGCTCTGGGCTGATGGCTCAGAGCCTGGAGCCTGTTTCCGATTCTGTGTCTCCCTCTCTCTCTGCCCCTCCCCCGTTCATGCTCTGTCTCTCTCTGTCCCAAAAATAAATAAACGTTGGGAAAAAAAAATTTAAAAAAAAAAAAAAAAAAAGAACCAGGCCAACTACATGCACCACAGCAAACAGGAATTTCATGCAGTAGGTATTATTATCCCTAGTAAACAGAGAAAGAAACTGAGCCTCAGACCAGGTGTTTAGTGTGACTGGTGGTCAGTGAGAACTATTTTGAAGCCCATGATTTATACCATTGTTTTCTCAATTTATAATAAAGTATTAAGTCTTCTCTAAAGCCAAGCAAAGTTCCAACCACTGCCTTCATAGGCTTAAGACCTAAACAAAATATTTGCAACATGCGAGACACATGATTTATATCCTTTATAAACAAATTACTCCCGGGGAGAGACACCAAGATGGTGGTGTAGGAGGACGCTAGGCTCACCGCGCGTCCTGCTGATCACTTAGATTCCACCTACACCTGCCTAAATAACCCAGAAAACCGCCAGAGGATCAGCAGAACGGAGTCTCCGGAGCCAAGCACAGACGAGAGGCCTACGGAAGAGGGTAGGAAGGGCGGCGAGGCGGTGCATGCTCCATGGACTGGCGGGAGGGAGCCTGGGCAGAGGGGCGGCTCGCCGGCCAAGCAGAGCCCCCGAGTCTGGCTGGCAAAAGTGGAGGGGCCTGACAGACTGTGTTCCGACAGCAAGCGCGACTTAGCGGCTGGGAGGACATAAGTTAACAGCTCTGCTCAGAAAGCGGGAAGGCTGGAGGACAAAGGGAGGGAGAGCTGCTGAGCCCCCGGAAGACAGAGCTCAGTTTGGTGGGGAACAAAGGCACTCGCCAGCGCCATCTCCCCTGCCCAATCCCCAGCCAAAATCCCAAAGAGAACCAGTTCCTGCCAGGGAACTTGCTCGCTCCGCGCAAACACCCAACTCTGTGCTTCTGCCGAGCCAAACCTCCGGCAGCGGATCTGACTCCCTCCCGCTGCCACAGGGCCCCTCCTGAAGTGGATCACCTAAGAAGAAGCTAGCTAAGCCTGCCCCTCCTGCCCACAGGCACCTTGCCTACCCACCCCAGGTAAGACACCAGATCCCCAGCATCACAAGCCTGGCAGAGTGCAAGTAGCCCAGACGGGCCACCCCACCCCACAGTGAATCCCGCCCCTAAGAGAGGGGAAGAGAAGGCATACACCAGTCTGACTGTGGTCCCAGCGGTGGGCTGGGGGCGGACATCAGGACTGACTGCGGCCCCGCCCACCAACTCCAGTTATACACCACAGCACAGAGGAAGTGCCCCGCAGGTCCTCACCATGCCAGGGACTATCCAAAATGACCAAGCGGAAGAATTCCCCTCAGAAGAATCTCCAGGAAATAACAACAGCTAATGAGCTGATCAAAAAGGATTTAAATAATATAACAGAAAGTGAATTTAGAATAATAGTCATAAAATTAATCGCTGGGCTTGAAAACAGTATAGCTGACAGCAGAGAATCTCTTGCTACAGAGATCAAGGGACTAAGGAACAGTCACGAGGAGCTGAAAAA
>NW_024413992.1:0-5993 GCF_014898765.1 Herpailurus yagouaroundi | reverse complement strand
CCATTTATGAAAAGCCCACAGCTAACATCATCCTCAACAGGGAAAAACCTATACAATATCTTTGAAGTGTTAAGTTCTCTCCCGCTTTCTTCCTCTTTACAAATTCTATTTATTATATTTTGTCCCAATTTTCATATCATTTTCTCCCTTTTATTACATGTGAACTCATTCTTCAAACCTTAGCTTAAGCATTTCTTTTCATAAATCTGTCTTGACTTCATTGTGTTTCAGGTGACCTTCCTCTCTGCAAATTTAACATACATTCAATTCTCAATTATAACCCTAAACTCATCTAGTGTTGTCAGTTTTTTAAAAAAATACTTTTCTTGGGTCATCTGGGTGGCTCAATTGGTTAAGTGTCTGACTCTTGGTTTTGGCTCAGGTCATGATCTCATAGTTTTTGAATTCAAGCCCCACATCGTGCTTTGTGCTGGCAGCACAGAGCTTGCTTGAGATCCTCTCTCTCCTTCTCTCTCCGTGCCCCTACCATGCTTTCTTTCTCTCTCTCCCAAAATTAATTAATTAATTAATTAATTTAAAAAAATAAAATACTTTTCTTCCCATTAATTTGTGAGCTTCCTGATGGCACATATTACCACATTCGTTTTTTTATGTTCTCTTAGTACATTGCCCGACAGTAGTAGCTGCTTAATACTGATTCAACTTATTCAACTTTAGTACAGGATGCTACAAATTAATAGGTGACCAAAAATGTGCTCACTCTATTCATTATAATCTAATGAGGAAGAATACATTAAAAAAGTAAAACAAAATTAAGGATAATATCACAGTTGTGACAAGTGAAAGAAATACACTGTGCTACAAAGGAAAAGAACAGGGAAAGGAAGTAGAGAAAATAACTTAGTAAACCTATTTAGAGGTGGAGTCAAGGAGAATTTCACAGAAACACACTTGATCTGTTTTAAGGTATGCTTTCAACAAGTGATTTTTGCTCCATTTACATGTACTTTCTACATATTTATAGATTTTTTCCAGTTGTGGATATGAAACTTTTCTGAGTTTAACAGGCCAGTCTACCATGAATTGAAGAACATTAAGAAAATTAAAATTCACTTCATAACTAATTCCAAAGAACTCAAAGTGGGCCTAGAGTCACTATTTTTGGTGAACCAAATTATTATTTGCGGAAGAAGCAGAAAGAGAAACAATTCTTTTCTGATTATTGTAGTAATCCTAGAGTAAGGGATTGAAGATTACATACTTCTTTCCTTTTATTCCATTTCTTTGACTCATTCCCTGGTTAGGTGACCATTATTCACCAGATCTTAAATACCTAATTTTCATGTTCCTTATGAATTGAGGCAAGAGAAAATATGGATATATTTAATCTCTAGACAAAAAAAAATTAATTAAATTTCCTTTCACAATATTTTTCTTTCTACCAACTTTTGATTAAAGATGTTAATGGAACAATCCTGGTTAATCAGTAGACTGGTTCTGATTTAAAGCCATTATGCCTTATTTATTTTTAAGATTATCCCTCATCTGGGATTAGTGTTCTTTCAAGATATACACATCACGAGGTCATTAAAGTATAGAATGACAGCAAAGGAATTGTAGACTCCAAATGAGAAGAAACCAATGTTGTTCCTTTTTGGTTCCTAGCATAAAAACCCACTTAGTAGTGTTTATTAGATACCATTGTTCATTTATCTGTCCAACAACAACAAAAATATCGAATGCTTACTATGTGTTTGTGGAACTATTGTTTACTCTCAGGATACAGTGGTATCTGAGATTAAGTGTTATCCTCATGGAACTTACATTAGGGAAGGGAGAGGAGGTAGACAGTAAATAAATAATCAAGCAAATAAGATAATTTCAGATTGTGATAAATTCTATAAGTGCAAAAAACAAGGTGATGTAATAGTGACTTGGAAGGGAGCAATGTTAGATACGAAGACTCTTTGAAGAGATATTTGAATTGAGACTTAAAGCTGAGTAAAACACTCTCATTAAAAAAAAGTCAGGGTGGGGTGCCTGGTTGGCTCAGTTGGTTAAACATTTGACTCTTGATTTTGGCTCCGATCATGATCTCACAGTCAGGAGATTGAGCCCCATGTTGGGCTTCATGCCCAGAATGGAACCTGCTTAAGATTCTCTCTCTCCCCTGCCCCTGCCTCATGCTCTCTCACTCTCTCTCTCAAAAGAAAAAGTCACAGAAATAACTTAGCAGAGAGAAGAGCAACTACAAAAATCTTAAAGGAAAAACAGGTTTTATGTGTTCAAAGAAAGAAATTCAACATGGCAGGAATGTTAATGAAGTAGACAGATCATACTGGAGTTTGTAGGATATGTTAAGACATTTAGTTTTATTGCCAGCTCAGTGGAAAGTCACACTGTAGGAGTCAACAGGAATGAGTTTGAATGCTGTGCAGAGAATCGTTTGCAGGGTTCCACAACTGGAAGGAGAAAGAAGAGTTCAGAATCTGACAGAAGTACAAGAGAGTATACCTTCAACTAGAACTTGACAGTGGGGATAAAAAGAAGTAATCTATTTCAGCAGTGTAACAAAGTTTATTGATAAATTGGACATAGAGCATAAGGGAAAGAGAGAAACTAATGATGGCCATTAGTTTTTGTTTAAGCAGCTGGATGAATGGGGAACACTGGAGGAGGAGCAGGAACACTGTGAGGGGAATAATCAGACTTCGGTTTTGACATGGTTAGTTGGGGACACCTACTAGACATCCAGGGGGAGGTCTTGAGTAGGCAGTTGGATATATAAATTTGTATCCCAGGAGACAAGTTTGAAATAGAAATAGAAATTTGATAGTCACCAGGATATGGCTACTATTTAAAGTCATGTTACTAGACTTATGGACAGAGTGTAAATATAGAAAAAAAAAAAGGAAGGTTAGTAACAAGACTTCAGATGTTTCAATATTTAGACATAAGGTAACAAGGGGAAGCTGGGCCAGCAAAAGGAACTTGGATAGATCACATAGATCATTAGGAGGAAAAACAGAAGGGTGTAGTGTCATGGGAGCAAAGAGAGAGAAGAACGTATTTCAAGAATTAGGAAATGGGCCACTATATTACATGCTACTGACAGAAATGCCAGATGAAGAGAAATAACATTGGATTTAACAACGTGAATTGATTAGTAACCTTGACAAGAGCTGTTTTAGCAGAGTAGTGGGGACAGAAGCAAGCCTGGCATGGATTGACAAGTATAGGAGAAGTTAGAGGGTTGTTACAATGAAGACAGACACCTTTTTTTGAAATGTTTTAGAGGGAAAGGAAGCAAAAAAAATGAAGCAGTAGCTGGAAGATAATGTGGAGTTAAGTTTTTTGTAATGCAAATCTGTATATTTATAAGAATAATCCAGGAGAGAAGGATAAAAGTACTACAAGATAGAATGGGAAAAATTACATGAATAAAGTCCTTGAGATGGCAAGAAGGATCATGAGCACATTTGGAGGAATTGATCTTTGGATATCTTTATCCAAATAGAGTGTATGGATACAGATGTAGGTAGGTTTGTAAGTTGGTGGTGGGAAGATAAAAATAGTTCTCTTCTGATCATTTCTGTTTTCTTAGTGGAATAAAGTGAAGTCATCAACTAAAAATAAAGAACATGTAGAAGCTGGAGGTTTGTGGAGAGATGGGGTGGTAAAATAATTGTCTCAGAGAGTAGAAGTATGAATTAATTAATTCTAGAATGGCTAGGCAGTGCGTTTAGGCCCTTTGCAATTTTTTTATCACACATTTTCAAACCTGAAGTTCATCTGAGAAAATAAGATCCAGCCCTCCATGATGCAGTCTATTCCTGGTTCTGGGTATTGCGCCCTAGATAGAGCCTTAATCTATAACAACTGGAAAAACTTTATTGACATAGGAAAAGGGAATGAATAGGACAAGTGCTTTGCCTGTGACTTCTAATACATGGGGCACCTGGTCAGGCTGTCCCAGGTAGATAAGATGGACCTGTTGTGTATATGCTTGCACACAATATTTTTTGCTCTTTGGAATGTCATAAGAGAAGTCCAGAAACTTCTCTTGATTTTCTTACTTTTACCAACCCTTAGATGATGTTTTGCTGTTTGATCATGAATTCAAATGGGAATCTACTGACTTTCCGTATGAGGTCCTAATGGGCCCCTCCACAAGGCTTTTTCTTTGTCCTTTGAAATTGTCAAGCTAGACCATGGCTTAATGCTCTACTAAATACATCTGTCTCACACTCTCACAGCATCATCTTCACTATGAGTGCTGAAAAATGGAATTAATGATTGTGGCTGTGTAATACCAAATAGGGACTTTCAAGGTTTTTTTTTTTAAATAAAATATGGAAAAAGAATTATTTTTGATGGAGAAAGTGAAAGCCACATTGTTTTTGAAAAACATGAAAAGGCTCAACTTTGGGTCTAACAACAGCGACTTCAGGATAGGGTGACCAGGATAGTCCCACTTTCTGTTGGTTGTTCCAATGCAAACATTAGCAGTTCCCTGTGTTACTCTCCTAAGTGTTCTGGTTTGGACAATAAACTATATTATCACCCTGTCTCAATGGTCTAATGTAGTCACTGACTCTGGAGAAAACTGTCTTCAGTAGCTAGCTGTTATTTTTTCTGGACTCCCATGTGCTTCCAAGAGTAGAGTGCCACACTACTATCAGCACCACCATCACCACTACCTATAGGGCATAATCTCAAAAAAATAATCTCACCATGTCAGTCTGGCCCTGCCTTCTGCTCTATAATTTTGTACTCTTAGATTCTGCCTGAAACACATTTATACATTTAATAAAAGTTAAATCAATGGCTAGTTCGGGATGAAGAACTTTAAATCAGGCCCAAAATGGGACACACTAGAGGTACACAGCAGTCCTTCTACATGATATGACCCCTTTACTACTTTCTATGGTATTTTCTCCCCAATATATCCATTCTGCTAAAGCTAGAGAATCTGGTTTATGACCCCTAGTCCAAATTTTGGATAAGCCTCTTTTCACCAGATCAGATATACTATTCTCTTTTGCCTTCTAGAGAAAGAGACCTGATACAATGAAGTTAAGTCCACTATGGAAGCAAAGGTAGCCCCTTTAAGACCTGATGTATGGAATGATGAACAACCCTTGATTCTGACTACTGTGACATCAGGGATCAAAGATCAGAGGGACTGGTTATAGACACAAGTGAATTTTTCTTGTCAAGCTTCACTGAAATCAAACTTTCAAGAGTCATGGTCTTCTTTTTTTGTTTTGTTGTGATTTTTTGTTTTATTTTAAAGAAGATCACAAAAACAAAGCAGAAAAGGAAAGCCCAAAGACAAAAGAAAGATATTTAAACAACGGAGGAGACATATTGGGTCAGTCTCATTCTTCTTGTTTGTATCAGAGAGTTTTTCTAGATACCTAATCTTTATCTCATCTCTGACATTATTACCAATCCAAGGTTCCTCACTCCACCCCCCAGAGGTGGTTGTTAACATGACCTGAAAGTTAGGAATGAGTCTTGATGTATAATTCACATATTACTTACTTAATCACTTAATTTTTAATTTTTTAATGTTTATTTATTTTTGAGAGAGAGGGAGACAGAGCCCGAGCAAGGGAGGGGCAGAGAGAAAGGGAGACATAGAATTTGAAGCAGGCTCCAGGCTCTGAGCTGTCAGCACAGAGCCTGATGCAGGGCTCAAACCCACAAACCGTGAGATCATGACCTGAGCCAAAGTCAGATGCTTAACCAACTGATCCACTCAGGCACCCCACTTAATTTTTTTTATAAATCATAAAGTGCACTGTTTTATAGTCTGCATCAAATTTCCCGTGTCAAAATATCTCTACAAAAGTAGCAATGTAAAACAAAATCAATATCCTTGATTTCAATATGGCTCCATCAAAATGACCATGTCACCAATGTTATGTACCCAACATAACCAGTGTGGTTATAAGAATAGTCTTTGTTTGTGGGAGACTATAGATGCTGGCGAGGATGTGGAGAAACGGGAACCCTCTTGCACTGTT
>NW_024413991.1:0-8026 GCF_014898765.1 Herpailurus yagouaroundi | reverse complement strand
GCGGGGCTCGAACTCACGGACCGCGAGATCGTGACCTGGCTGAAGTCGGACGCTTAACCGACTGCGCCACCCAGGCGCCCCAGGGCCCTTGTTTCTTTATTGACCATGTGTCTAGATGATCTATCCATTTCTGTAAGTGAAGTGTTAAAGTCCCCTGCAATTACCACATTTTTATCAATAAGGTTGCTTATGTTTGTGAGTAATTGTTTTATATATTTGAGGGCTCCTGTATTTGGCGCATAGACATTTATAATTGTTAGCTCTTCCTGATGGATAGACCCTGTCACTATTATATAATGTCCTTCTTCATCTCTTGTTACAGCCTTTAATTTAAAGTCTAGTTTGTCTGATATAAGTATGGCTACTCCAGCTTTCTTTTGGCTTCCAGTAGCATGATAAATAGTTCTCCATCCCCTCACTCTCAATCTAAAGGTGTCCTCAGGTCTAAAATGAGTCTCTTGTAGACAGAAATGGATGGGTCTTGTTTTTTTATCCATTCTGATACCCTATGTGTTTTGGTTGGCGTATTTAGTCCATTTACATTCATTGTTATTATAGAAAGATATGGGGTTAGAGTCATTGTGATGTCCGTAGGTTTCATGCTTGTAGCGATGTCTCTGGTACTTTGTCTCACAGGATCCCCCTTAGGATCTCTTGTAGGGCTGGTTTAGTGGTGACAAATTCCTTCAGTTTTTGTTTGTTTGGGAAGACCTTTATCTCTCCTTCTATTCTAAATGACAGACTTGCTGGATAAAGGATTCTCGACTGCATATTTTTCCGGGACATCACATTGAAGATCTCCTGCCATTCCTTTCTGGCCTGCCAAGTTTCAGTAGAGAGATCGGTCACGAGTCTTATAGGTCTCCCTTTATATGTTTAGAGCACGTTTATCTCTAGCCGCTTTCAGAATTTTCTCTTTATCCTTGTATTTTGCCAGTTTCACTATGATATGTCTTGTAGAAGATCGATTCAAGTTACATCTGAAGGGAGTTCTCTGTGTCTCTTGGATTTCAATGCCTTTTTCCTTCCCCAGATCAGGGAAATTCTCAGGTATTATTTCTTCAAGTACACCTTCAGCACCTTTCCCTCTCTCTTCCTCCTCTGGAATACCAATTATGTGTATATTACTTCTCTTTAGTGCATCACTTAGTTCTCTAATTTTCCCCTCATACTCGTGGATTTTTTTATCTCTCTTTTTCTCAGCTTCTTCTTTTTCCATACTTTTATCTTCTAGTTCACCTATTGTCTCCTCTGCCTCGTCAATCTGATCCTTGGTTATCTCCATTTTATTTTGCAGTTCATTAATAGCATTTTTTAGCTCCTCCTGACTGTTCCTTAGTCCCTTGATCTCTGTAACAATAGATTCTCTGCTGTCCTCTATACTGTTTTCAAGCCCAGTGATTAATTTTATGACCATTATTCTAAATTCACTTTCTGTTATATTGTTTAAATCGTTTTTGATCAGTTCGTTAGCTGTTGTTATTTCCTGGATGTTTTTCTGAGGGGAATTCTTCCGTTTCGTCATTTTGGATAGTCCCTGGAGTGGTGCAGGACTGCGGGGCACTTCCCCTGTGCTATCTTGAATAACTTGCATTGGTGGGCGGGGCCGCAGTCAGACCTGATGTCTGCCCCCAGCCCACTGCTGGGGCCACAGTCAGACTGGTGTGTGCCTTCTCTTCCCCTCTCCTAGGGGCAGGATTCACTGTGGGGTGGCGTGGCCCATCTGGGCTACTTGCACACTGCCAGGCTTGTGGTGCTGGGGATCCGGCGTATTAGCTGGGGTGGATCGGCAAGGTGCACAGGGGTGGGAGGGGCAGGCTCAGCTCGCTTTTCCTTCGGAGATCCGCTGTGGCACCGGGAGGGAGTCAGACCCGCAGGAGGGATGGATCCGCAGAAGCACAGCGTTGGGTGTTTGCGCGGAGCAACCAAGTTCCCTGGCAGGAACTGGTTCCCTTTGAGATTTTGGCTGGGGGATGGGCGAGGGAGATGGTGCTGGTGAGCGCCTTTGTTCCCTGCCAAGCTGCGCTCTGTCATCTGGGGCTCAACAACTCTCCCTCCCATTGTCCTCCAGCCCTCCCTTTCTCTGAGCAGAGCTGTTAGCTTATAACCTTCCAGATGTCAAGTCCCTCTTGCTATTGGAACACACTCCGTCCGGCCCCTCCGCTTTTGCCAACCAGACTCGGGGGCTCTGCTTGGCAGGCAGGCTGCCCCTCCACCGCGGCTCCCTCCCGCCAGTCCGTGGAGCGCACACTGCCTCGCTGCCCTTCCTACTCTCTTCCGTGGGCCTCTCGTCTGTGCTTGGCTCCGGAGACTCCGTTCTGCTAGTCTTCCGGCGGTTTTCTGGGTTATTTAGGCAGGTGTAGGTGGAATCTAAGTGATCAGCAGGACGCGCGGTGAGCCCAGCGTCCTCCTACCCCGCCATCTTCCCAGGATCCTTTCAGGAGACCTTTATTGATCCAGAAATCTAACTGACACTTGAAAATGCATGCTCTAATCTGAAGATGATCTCAGATTCAGTACAACAGAGTTCTCCAAATCCAAGTCTTGGTTGGCAAACAGGATGCAAAGAAGAATGAAGAAATAGAGATCACTTGAGGCTTCTGACAAAGAAGCAAATAGAGTATAATGGCGCTACTGTCTTTCTGATAATTTTCCTATCTTCTCGAAGTCTTTGCAAATTTTCTGTGGTGCAGAAGGGCTCCCCAGCTCCTATTCCCTGAATCCTCCTCCTCCTCCCCTCCTCTTTCTCTCTCTCTCTCCCTAGGTCTCTACCGAGCACTCCAGGATCCTGGTCTTATAGGGAAGAGCAAGGCTGGCAGAGGACCAAAGTGGGGCCTCTACCGCATGGAGCTCAGGACATAGGTCTCTCTTCCTTGGCTCTAAAAGCAATAGTATGTTACAAGTAACACAGCATAAATACTAACAAATCAGAACCAGTTTGAGGGCCCTCAAATCACACTATCTTGGCCTACCCTTTCAGTTTAGATAATGGTGAGAAAGAGCCCTCTGCCTTTTATTTTACCATATGGTTCTAGCCATAAGGAACACTACACGATAATACATTTTATTTTATCTTAATGTTTATTTTTTTTAATGTTTATTTTTGAGAGAGGGACAGAGCATGAGCGGGGGGAGGGACAGAGACGGGGAGACACAGAATCCGAAGAGGCTCCAGGCTTTGAGCTGTCAGCACAGAGCCCAATGAGGGGCTTGAACTCTGGAGCAACGAGACTATGACCTGAGCCAAAGGCAGATGCTTAACCAACTGAGGCACCCAGACGCCCCTGATAATACATTTTAAAGCAGAGTTGTGGGAGTGTTAAGTTCACTTCATTTTAGCAGACATTAGTTAAGCATCTAATTAGGGCTTCGTGAACGAAAAGACTAAAACCCTTTAAGGTCCCAACCATTCAGGGGTTCAGTCCAGGGATTGATGTTGGGGGATGTATGTATTAGATTCTATGTATGTTAGAATACAAGATGTGCTAGCACAGAACACGAGAGAAGGTATCTCATGCTACTCAGGGGGGCACCTAGGAAGCCTTAACTAAATGTAGAAATGAAGCCCTCTTGTCTCAAATCCAGGACCTTTCCCCTTCTCTGATCCTCTATTTGAGTCAACTATGACTTTATCTTTCTTTTTTCTTGAACAGATTCTAGTCCATTTTCTCCCTTTCTTTTTTTTTCATTATTATGAAATATTTCAGATCAATGAAAAATTATAATACTCTATCAACATGTATGTATCCACCACGCAGCTTAAGAAATGTAACGTTGGAAATACAGTTGAAGCCACTGTGGAGCCCTCCCCAGTAGGATTCTCCTCCCTTCGTTTCCCCAAGAGGTAGTCACCACCCTAAATGAGTTATTTACCTTTCCCACCCACACATGCTACATTTGCAGGCATCTCTCCTATGCATGCTTTTTCCTCTAGATATTTGTATCCATGATCAGTACACGGTGATCATTTTGCATGTGCTGTTAGACCTTATATACATGGTGTCATGTTTGTATCCTTCTGGAATCAGCTTTTTTATTTCTGCAGTTTTCTGCCATCACCCAATGTGAGCCCTTCTGTGTCTCAGCCCCTGTGGGTTCTGGCCCCCTCCCCAGTCCAGCCCTTGCCATCCTGTTCAGTTGACCTGCAAGTCCCAAGCCAGTGAATTAAGGCTGGTTCTACCATAGGTGAGTCTCATCTTCCCCTGTGCCTCTGAAGCAGTGCTTCTGAAACCGTAGCTGCATCAGAATCCCCTGAAGAGCTTGTGAAAGCACCCATTTCGGGGCCTGCCCTCGGAGGTTCCGACTCAGCAGGTCTTGGGTGGAACCTAGGAATTCCTGGCTGGTGCTGATGAGGCTGTCGTGGGGCCCAAACTTTGAGAACCACCCTCTAAATCAGTGTCTGGGTCGAGGCCCAGCAGCACCATGTGGCCTGCAGACCAGCTGGGCCATCCACCAGGTTTCCTTCCAAACCACACTCTAGAGCAGTGCTAATAGACATTACGATGCAACTCACGTGTGTCACTAGAAAAAGTGACACTAGAAAAAGTAGCCATGTTAAGAAGTAAAAAGAAGTGGGCACAATTAATTTCAGTAGTACATTTTAACTCAATTTGGTATTGTTTCAATATGTAATCAGTATAAAATTATCAGTGAGTTGTGTCCTTTTTAGGCCTAACAGTGCGTCTCAAATGAGACCGGGCGTGTTTCAGTAGCCACATGCGGCTAGTTCCTGACACAGCGAGCCGCGTAGCTCTAAAGACCTGACCTCCATCTCCCTCTTTACAAAAGTTGTTTTCACCTTGACATTTTAATTTATTTGGGGCCCTGATAAAATAATTTAAAGCAGGCTCGTCAAATGGTAGTCAGTGATACCTTTTAATGAAGGCATGGTGCGTCAAAACAAAGAGGTAAAAGAGAGATTGGAGTTAAAATGATTTCTCTAAATAAAATCTGCCTTCCTTCCAGTTTATTACTTTAAAACAAACTTATTTTTGATGAGAACACATGCTGTCAAACGTATCTGTCAAGTGTAACAGAAAAGGCAGATTTCATTGGATGTCACTCTTTGGGGGATGCGGTTTGGAATGACGTCAGTGTTAATAAAATTCCCATGCGCTTCTAGAAAATAAGAAACCAGAAACAACGAACAAGTTCTTTCTTCTTTCTTCATCTCGTTTTGTTCCTCCCAGCTGCAGGATGAAATGAGAGAAAATTAGCAATCATAGAGCCGTAACCACCAACGGTGACTTTCCAAACCTATGAAAACAGCCCTGTATATACCTGCTACGTCCGTGGGCTATTTCTCATCAAGGAGAGAACACAGTTTCCTCTTGTACCCTGCACCCTTGTGCCTGGGGTGCTCGTGCGGCCCATGGCTTCGATCACGTGCTCCTACCAACCTGGCCTCCCTCTTGCCTAATCCCATCAATGCTTTTTTCTTTCCCTCGAGAGGATTCTGGGATTTAAGAAAATCTCTTCACCTTAAAAGCCTATGCTGATTCCACAAACGATACTCCCTTACCCTCCCAGACCCTTGATTCTCCGTATCTACCATACGAGAAACAGGCTGTTATTGTAAAATACACAGCTTTGAAAATGAAAAAAAAAAATCAAATGTTAATCATTTAAATATATTCAAAGACAAGATATACTTCAAGACTTAATTACCAATTCAGTGATAAGTAATAGCCATACTATGACTAAGTTTCTTTGGACTGTCACATAAAATACAAAAGTCCACACCTGAATACTTAGGTATTAATCATTAAATGCAGTCCTACTTGAAATTCTGAACTTTTTGCCATTTGCATGTAATCACATTCGAAAGGGTATAGTCTCCTACTTAGTACAAGGGGAGACATTTCCATGGCCAAGTAACGAATGCCCAAGTAGGAAACAGCCCAGCCACTTTAGCTGCTGCTTCGGCTGTTTTCTAAACAAAGACTGGTCTCAGTTACTGATATGTTTACCGTTTGTTAGTAGTCTTATAGGTAGAGGACAAAAGAGCTCACAAGAACGAATGAGGAGCCACGAAATAGATTTCAACATATACTGTGATTTCTATTACTAGGTACCTGAGTGTTGTGTTAACATTCTAAGTAGGTGAAACTGAATGTCTGAATTCATTTTAAACAAACTTCTTAATTTATTGGGAGAATTAAGAAAAAAAAAAAAAAAAACAAAAACCCGGTCAGTAACAGGTAAATGTCAGGAATGGTTGGGTGATAGGTGGAGCTATACGGATACCTGGATTTTTTGGGCCTGTTCTGTGGTGGGTCCAAATGTTTTTCAGTGAGATCCTTCTTGTTGTTTGTTAAACGTCTCTTCCTCCCCGCTCTCCGAGACTTGCGCCTCCTTATCAGAGTTTTCCTGCTGATAGTCTGTCGTTCCTTTGGTGAAGAATAATACAGACTTTGGAGCAGACATTCACAGGAAGAAATATTGTGATGCATAAGGAAGAGTGACATCTAGTAGAGTCCCCGCAGGAGAAGCGGGAGGATAGAAGGAACTAAGAGAAGAGCTGGGGCCCTTCCTCCTGGTTGATACAGCCCTTCCATGGCCCTCACCCTTCTGCTGCTTGGTCCCTTTCACAGTGACATTCTTTCTTTCCAGTCACGCTGCCACCCTGTGCTGCTATTATAACTGGCCCTCCGGAGAAGAAGGGATCAGAATCATCAGTGTCTGCTGCATTGTGTGTGTTCTTGTCAGAGATTTCTTGCAACCATGTTTTGCCTCAACTCCAAATTCTCCCATGAAGCTCATTAGTCCCTCAATGCCTGAATATTTCAGTTTTCCCAAGTGCTCCCACGTGAGTTCATAATGATTGGGGATGAACGTTCTAAAACTTGGCATTTTTAACAGCCGTGGACAAAAATGAGGTGTGCCCCTGGCTCGCTCTGTTCCTTCTGGCTCCACCCCCTCTCGCCCTCCTGCGCACCCCTCCCACCCCTTGTACACCGCTGAACTGCAGACCCCTCCCGCCCCCTGCACCCCCACCTGCGCTGACCCGCACAGCCCCTCCCGCCCTCCTGCACGTCCTCCCACCCTCCTGCACCTGCACCTCCCCCGTGCAGACCTCCACCGACCCCGCGGCCTTCGGCTGTCTTAGCCGCGGCTGCCAGAAGGCGGCGGCACGTTTCCTTCTCAAAGCCACTGGTAGCTACGGCACGGGGCTCCCACCCGGGCCCTCGGCCTTCAGTCTGGGGGCGCCCCCAACCTCGGCTTCTGTGCCCGGACGCCCGCAACCGCCCACAGCCCCGGCCTCTGGGACGCGCGGGTCCCCCTTACCCTCTGTGGCCGCCGGCTCCTCCTTGTCAGGCTCCTCCGCGGTCTCCCGGGTAGCCTCCGACGACGACGACGACGACGACGATGCCGACGAGCCCTGGGCCTCGTGGGCCGCGGTCGCCGCTGGGGGCGCAGGGGGAGCGTTGAGCTGCAGAAGCCGGGGCCGCACGAGGATGTGGTGGTTGTAGTGGACGAGGTGTAGCAGTCTATGCACCAGGTCCAGGAACGTAAGGCGAAAGCCCACCATTGGGAAATGGTGGGCGTCCACAATTACGTCCCCGGCGGCCTCCGGCTCTTCCGCCCCGTCCTCGTCTGCAGGCCCGAAGTCCGAGTCCTCGCCAGCCTCGAAGGCGTTCCCGCCCTCGGGGCCCACCGCCGCCTCCCCGAGGCCTTCCGCAGGCGCGGCCAAAACGGCAGCCTCGGCAGGGTGGGGCCCGGGGTCCCCGGCCGCTCCGTCTCCGCCATCGGCCGCTCCGTCTCCGCCATCGGCCGCTCCGTCTCCGCCACCGGCCGCTCCGTCTCCTCCATCGGCCGCTCCGTCTCCTCCATCTGCCGCTCCGTCTCCGCCGCCGCCCATGGCCATCATGTCTCCACCACCAACCACTCCGTCTCCAGCCACTCCATCTCCGCCTCCGGCCTCTCCGCCTCCGGCCACTCTGTTGCCCATGGCCACCACGTCTCCGCCTCCGGCCCCTCCGTCTCCGTCTCCGCCTCCGGCCCCTCCGTCTCCGTCTCCGCCTCC
>NW_024413990.1:0-1931 GCF_014898765.1 Herpailurus yagouaroundi | reverse complement strand
GAAGGCAGTCCTGAGAGGAAAATACATTGCAATCCAGGCCTATCTCAAGAAACAAGAAAAATCCCAAATACAAAATCTAACAGCACACCTAAAGGGAGTAGAAGCAGAAGAGCAAAGACAGCCTAAACCCAGCAGAAGAAGAGAAATAATAAAGATCAGAGCAGAAATAAACAATATAGAATCTAAAAAAACTGTAGAGCAGATCAACGAAACCAAGAGTTGGTTTTTTGAAAAAATAAACAAAATTGACAAACCTCTAGCCAGGCTTCTCAAAAAGAAAAGGGAGATGACCCAAATAGATAAAATCATGAAGGAAAATGGAATTATTACAACCAATCCCTCAGAGATACAAACAATTATCAGGGAATACTATGAAAAATTATATGCCAACAAATTGGACAACCTGGAAGAAATGGACAAATTCCTAAACACCCACATGCTTCCAAAACTCAATCAGGAGGAAATAGAAAGCTTGAACAGACCCATAACCAGTGAAAAAATTGAATCAGTCATCAAAAATCTCCCAACAAATAAGAGTCCAGGACCAGATGGCTTCCCAGGGGAGTTCTACCAGACATTTAAAGCAGAGATAAAACCTATCCTTCTCAAGCTATTCCAAAAAATAGAAAGGGAAGGAAAACTTCCAGACTCATTCTAGGAAGCCAGTATTACTTTGATTCCTAAACCAGACAGAGACCCAGTAAAAAAAGAGAACTACAGGCCAATATCCCTGATGAATATGGATGCAAAAATTCTCAATAAGATACTAGCAAATCGAATTCAACGGCATATAAAAAGAATTATTCACCATGATCAAGTGGGATTCATTCCTGGGATGCAGGGCTGGTTCAACATTTGCAAATCAATCAACGTGATACATCACATTAATAAAAGAAAAGAGAACAACCATATGATCCTGTCAATCGATGCAGAAAAGGCCTTTGACAAAATCCAGCACCCTTTCTTAATAAAAACCCTCGAGAAAGTCGGGATAGAAGGAACATACTTAAAGATCATAAAAGCCATTTATGAAAAGCCCACAGCTAACATCATCCTCAACGGGGAAAAACTGAGAGCTTTTTCCCTGAGATCAGGAACACGACAGGGATGCCCACTCTCACCGCTGTTGTTCAACATAGTGCTGGAAGTTCTAGCATCAGCAATCAGACAACAAAAGGAAATCAAAGGCATTAAAATTGGCAAAGATGAAGTTAAGCTTTCACTTTTTGTAGATGACATGATATTATACATGGAAAATCTGATAGACTCCACCAAAAGTCTGCTAGAACTGATACATGAATTAGCAAAGTTGCAGGATACAAAATCAATGTACAGAAATCAGTTGCATTCTTATACACTAACAATGAAGCAACAGAAAGACAAATAAAGAAACTGATCCCCTTCACAATTGCACCAAGAAGCATAAAATACCTAGGAATAAACCTAACCAAAAATGTAAAAGATCTGTATGCTGAAAACTATAGAAAGCTTATGAAGGAAATTGAAGAAGATATAAAGAAATGGAAAAACATTCCATGCTCATGGATTGGAAGAATAAATATTGTCAAAATGTCAATACTACCCAAAGCTATCTACACATTCAATGCAATCCCAATCAAAATTGCACCAGCATTCTTCTCGAAACTAGAACAAGCAATCCTAAAATTCATATGGAACAACAAAAGGCCCCGAATAGCCAAAGTAATTTTGAAGAAGAAGACCAAAGCAGGAGGCATCACAATCCCAGACTTTAGCCTCTACTTCAAAGCTGTCATCATCAAGACAGCATGGTATTGGCACAAAAACAGACACATAGACCAATGGAATAGAATAGAAACCCCAGAACTAGACCCACAAACGTATGGCCAACTCATCTTTGACAAAGCAGGAAAGAACATCCAATGGAAAAAAGACAGTCTCTTTAACAAATG
>NW_024413989.1:0-1176 GCF_014898765.1 Herpailurus yagouaroundi | reverse complement strand
ATGCCTTTTTCCTTCCCCACTTCAGGGAAGTTCTCAGCTATTATTTCCTCACGTACCCCTTCAGCACCTTTCCCTCTTTCTTCCTCCTCTGGGATACCAAGTATGCGTATATTATTTCTTTTTAGTGTATCACTTAATTCTGTAATTTCCCCCTCATACTCTTGGATTTTTTTTATCTCTTTTTCTCAGCTTCCTCTTTTTCCATAACTTTATCTTCTAGTTCACCTATTCTCTCCTCTGCCTCTTCAATCCGAGCCGTGGTGGTTTCCATTTTGTTATGCATTTCGTTGAAAGCGTTTTTCAGCTCCTCGTGACTGTTCCTTAGTCCCTTGATCTCTGTAGCAAGAGATTCTCTGCTGTCAGCTATACTGTTTTCAATCCCAGCGATTAATTTTATGACTATTATTCTAAATTCACTTTCTGTTGTATTATTTAAATCCTTTTTGATCAGCTAATTAGCTGTTGTTATTTCCTGGAGATTCTTCTGAGGGGAATTCTTCCGCTTGGTCATTTTGGATAGTCCCTGCCGTGGTGAGGACCGGCAGGGAACTTCCCCTGTGCTGTGGTGTATAGCTGGAGTGGTGGGCGGAGCCGCAGTCAGACCTGATGTGTGCCCCCAGCCCACCACTGGGGCCACAGTCATAACGGTGCGTGCCTTCTCTTCCCCTCTCCTAGGGGCGGGATTCACTGTGGGGTGGGGTGGCCCGTCTGGGCTACTTGCACACTGCCAGACTTGTGATGCTGGGGATCTGGCGTCTTAGCTGGGGTGGGTAGGCAAGGTGTACAGGGGCAGGAGGGGCAGGCTTAGCTTGCTTCTCCTCAGGTGATCCACTTCAGGAGGGGCCCTGTGGCAGCAGGAGGGAGTCAGATCCGCTGCTGGAGGTTTGGCTCCGCAGAAGCTCAGAGTTGGGTGTTTGAGCTGAGCCAGCAAGTTCCCTGGCAGGAACTGGTTCTCTATGGGATTTTGGCTGTGGGATGGGCGGGGGAGATGGCGCTGGCGAGCGCCTTTGTTCCCCACCTAACTGAGCTCTGTCGTCCGGGGGCTCAGCAGCTCTCCTTCCCCTTGTCCTCCAGCCTTCCCGCTTTCTGAGCAGAGCTGTTAACTTATGACCTCCCAGAGGCTAAGTCGTGCTTGCTGTGGGAACACAGTCCATCAGGCCCCTTCGCTTTTTGCAA
>NW_024413988.1:0-1078 GCF_014898765.1 Herpailurus yagouaroundi | reverse complement strand
AGATGACTTTAATGTCTTTATTCTTATCTGATTCCTGTGGCTAGGACGTCTAGTGTTATATGAAACAAGAGTGGCAAAAGTAGACATATTTATCTTGTTTTGGTCTTAGAGGGAAAGCTCTCAGTTTTTCACCATTGAGATGTTAGGTGTCAACTTTTTAATATAAACAATATATAAAATAATATTTTCATGTGTTGAGGCATGGCCGCCCCCCCGACTTTGTTGAGAATTTTACCATGGATACATGTTAAATTTTGTCAGATGCTTTTTCTGAATTTATTGGTATGATCATATGATGTTTACCCTCCGTTTTGTTGAGGATGGATATTATGTTGATTGATTTGATGAGCCATCTTTGTTTCCCTGGAATAAAAGCCACGTAATCATTTTAGTGTGCTGTTGAGTGGAGTTTGATAACATTTTATTGAGGATTTTAAAGTCTATTTGGTTTGATATAGGTGTTGCTACCTGGTTCTGAGGTTTTGTTGTTGTTTGATGTTATTTTTGTTGTCCTTGTTGTTGTTTGCTTTCATTTGCACGGGAAATGTATCTCCATCCCTTCACTTTCAGTATGTATGTGTCTAGGTCTGAGGTAAATCTGTGCAAGGCAGCATATGGATGAGTGTTGTTTTCTATCCATCCTCTTACCCTATGTATTTTGACTGGAGCACTTCAGCCGTTTATATTTAAAGTAATTGTTGACCGTTATGTACTAATTGTAATTTTGTTCTTTGTTTTCCGGTTGCTTTTGTAGTTCTCTGTTTCTTTTTTTCCGTACTCTCTTCCTTTTTCATAGATGAATTTGTGTTGTGCTTTACTTGGCTTTCTTTTTCCTTATTTTTCATGTATTTTGTGTTTTGAGTTTGTTATCACAAGGCTTACATATAAAATCCCAAGGAAACAGCAGTCTATGTTATTTAGGTGCTCTCTTAATTATAAACACATTCGAGAATTTTAAGAAGACTAACCTTTGGGGCAACTGGGTAGCTCAGTCAGTTAAGTGTGAGATTTCGACCTCAGGTCATGATCTGACAATACGTGAGTTTGAACCGCACGTTGGACTCTGAGCTGTTAGCAC
>NW_024413987.1:0-1051 GCF_014898765.1 Herpailurus yagouaroundi | reverse complement strand
ACAAAATCTGGTGTGATATGGTTCCTTGAGGCTTAATTCTGGCTTAGCGTTCCGTTTGTACTTAACAGCATGACTATCAATGGTGGGTTTCTATGAATATTACTCAACAGACCTTTAGGTTGTTGGTGCTTTTCGGGTGTGTCATTGTCACTGCTTTGTCCTCAGACATACAGAGTTTTGTACTTTGTAAAAAATCAGGTGTGATATGGTTCCTTGACTGTTAATACAGGCTTAGCGTTCCGTGTGTACTTAACAGCATAATTATCAGCGGTGAGTCTGTATAAATTTTTCTCTAGGAATCGTTCAGTTTTGGGTGTCAGTTGGGTGTGCCTAGTGTCACAGGTTTGTGTTCAGGGATACATAGGTTTGTACATTGTTCAAAATGTGTTGTGATATGGATCCTTGTGGCTTAATTGTCACTAAACGTTCAGTGTGCACTAAACACCAGTACTTTCAATGGTGGGTCTCTGTGAACATTTCTCAAGAGACCTTTCAGTTGTGGGTGTTTTTGGAGGGTGCATATTGCCACTCTTCTGTCCTGAGGGATACAGGGTTTTGTCCTTTTTACAAAACCAGGTGTGATATTTTTCCTTGAGTCTTAATTCTGTGTTAGCGTTCAGTCTGTACTTAACAGCATGACTCTCAATGGTGGGTCTCTATGAATATTTGTCAACAGACCTTTCTGTTTTGGGTTCTTTCGGTGTGTGCCTATTGTCACTGTTTTCTCCTCAGGGATACAGAGTGTTGTACTGTGTACAAAATCAGGTGTGATATGGTTCCTTGAGGCTTAATTATGGCTTAGCATTCCATGTGTACTTAAGAGCATAATTATCAGCGGTGAGTCTCTTTAAAAATTTCTCTAGGAATCGTTCAGTTTTGGGTGTCAGTTGGGTGTGCCTAGTGTCACAGGTTTGTGGTCAGGGATACATAGGTTTGTACAGTGTTTAAAATGAGTTGTGATAAGGGTCCTTGAGGCTTAATTCTCACTAAATGTTCAGTGTGCCCTAAACACCAGTACTTTCAATGGTGGGTCTCTGTGAACATTTCTCAA
>NW_024413986.1:0-5842 GCF_014898765.1 Herpailurus yagouaroundi | reverse complement strand
GAGAGAGAGAGAGAGAGATCTTAAGCAGGCTCCACGCTCAGCACGGAGCCCGACGCAGGGCTTGATTCTACCACCCTGGGATCCCACCACCTTTTTGATTATTATCACCCTAGTGAGTATGAAGTAGTATTTCACTGTAGTTTATGTATCTTTAAAGGAGGAAAAGGAATAGTTTTCTGTATATTTTTCAGAAACTGTAGAAAAGAAATGAGTTGGGAAATATTTTGTCACCCCCAAAAAGAACATAGCATGTCCTCCTCAAAAGGGGATGACACATGCCTGGAACCCCAAGGACCTGGTCCATATGTCCTCAGCAGTTCCTGTCTCGCTGCAGGACAGTGTCCATTTGGTTGTCTTTAATCCCCAATAATCTGTGAACAGACAAATGGGTGGTACCACAGCAATTCTGTCAAAACTGTGTCACTGAAACAATGTCCTAAATGGTTCAAGCCAGCCTACCAAACTTCCTCCAGCCACTGTATATTTAAACTCCGGCACCAACACTGGCCATCAGCCCTTCTCACCTGTCGTCCCTAAGGGTCTGCAAGGTCTGAGGGGAGATGTCACTTCAGTGTTAGTTAACTTTTCCTGTGTTTATATCTGGCCTCCCCTAATAGACGCCCAACTCCTGAAGGCAGGGGCCAGAAATGCCTTAGAATAAGAACAGTGTGTACTGAACCAAATTTGGAATATTTGAAAAAAATATTCAATGTAGTCACTGAGTGGGCCTCCTTGCATTCCCCCACTTGTTGCCAATTTTCATTTGTTGTACCAAATGTTTGAGGATTCTACTACTCAGTCTGGCTGGAGGAGTGCTACGGCTGTCCATCGGCAAAGTCAGATGGACTCCTGAGAATAACAAATGAAGAACAAAACAAGTACAATTACTTTCACCGCTAACATTTACTAAGTATTTGCTATCTGTTAGGTACCGCACTGGACTCTTTACCACCTTTATTAAGTAGGTACTATTATCATTGCCATTTAGAGATATGAAAACTGAAGCACAGATACGGCAGGTAACTTCCTTAAGATGGTATAAAAAGCAAGGGGGTGGAGTCGGGCTCCAAAGGTCGTATGTTTAACCACTGTTCTTTCTCTCCTCTTAGGGAAAACCTAAAGCATCTGGCTCTAGGCTGAAGGGGGCTTGAACATAAAACATGTGAGGACCCTACAGGAATTCCGGAAAGCCAGCTGTCAGAGGGACTGTGTTCAAAGTCTAGGCAAAATACAGAGCTGTCCGAGGGCATCTCATTTGAACCCAGTCTTTATGATCTGGTTCAGGATTATCAGAAGACTTCATGCTCAGGAGAAAGGTTCTAGCTTCCAGATATGGAAGCTATAGATACTAGCTAGTTTAGACCCCCAAACCCACCAGTGTTGGATTCTATCCTTCCCCAGGGAATGTTCCTAAATCAAAAGAAGAGAATAGTTGCATGTATTCCCACTGTTGGAAGACAGGAAGAATAAACACAATTCACGGATAGTTAAGAAATTTCCAGAAAGAGTTAATAAAGCAAAATAGCCCAAATAAGTTACTAATCACAAAGACCCTTAAATAAACTTCCCAAGAACAATGAGGCTAATAAAACTTGACCCCTACTGGGGCGCCTGGGTGGCTCGGTTGGTTGGGCGTCCGACTTCGGCTCAGGTCATGATCTCACGGTCCGTGAGTTTGAGCCCCGCGTCGGGCTCTGTGCTGACCGCTCAGAGCCTGGAGCCTGTTTCGGATTCTGTGTCTCCCTCTCTCTCTGCCCCTCCCCTGTTCATGCTCTGTCTCTGTCTCTGTCTCAAAAATAAATACACATTAAAAAAAAAAAAAAACTTGACCCCTACTGAATTACTGTATTTGGTTACTGTGTTTTTGATTCACATACAGGGAACAAGATGTTAAATTACTAATGAGTTTGGAATTAACTTTACTTAGTGGTGGTTTAAAAGGAAAAAAAAAAAGGTTTTGGTCTTTCTTCCCCACCAGAAAACCAGATGTCAACCATGGAAAACAAAGGCCATTCTATTAGTATAAGTAGAATGTAGGTGGAAAAAAATACACACTTCAGCATATCTCCTGAAGTTCATTCCCTCTCACCTCGAGGGAGGGTCTTTCATACAGCCCGGTACTCACACCACACTTCCCCAAACCATAAAACTATTTCACACCTCTTCTCTTCTCAAACCTCTGGACCTCACTCTCAGCTGATGATCCTGCTTCCTACCTCACTGAGGAAATTAAAACACTTGAAAGAGTGCTCCTGCAGATTCCCATCGACACATCTACTTAATACTGCGCCTACACTCTACCTTCAAGGCTGTTACCAGGGAAGAACTATCAGCGCTCCTGCCCAAGGCCACCCCTCCGTCGCACACTTCACGCCACCCTCTCTCACCTACTGAAAACCGCACTCCAGCAGTTTTTCCTCTGCACTGGATCACTGCCTTTCACGCAAGTCCTAGATGTTAACAAGTATACGTACAGACTTGGTATTTCTTCTAACCTTAAAGGAAAGACCTCTTTACCCCACTTTTTCAAACCGTTCCTCACTTCCTTCTTTGCCCTGACCTTTAGTGACGTAGCTTTTGCTGTCACTACTGCACCTAGACTGTTCCTCCCGATCACCAATAATCACGTTTGCTACATTTAGGGGTCAATCTGTAGTCCTCATCTTACTTCAGTAGCCTCTTTCCACCACAGATCTTTCCCTCTCCTTGAAATGCTTTCTTCTCTTGATTTAGACGCTGCTACACACTCTCAGTTTTCCTCCCGTCTCCCTGCGGGCTGCTTCTTCCCCATCTCCTCTGCTGGACTTCTTCACGCCGGAATGCTTCAAGGCCCAGGGCTTGGTATTGTTCTCCCCTCTATCTACACTCACTCGCTCGGCGATCCTCCCCGGTCCAGGCTAAAGCCGTCTATAGGCCACTGGCTCCCAAATGCAGGTCTGCAGTCCAGGCTTCCTCCCAAACTCCACACTCACACAGACGCCTGCCAGCTTGACATTTCCACAGGATGTCAAGTAGATACCTCAAACCTAAGTGTCTAAAACCGGACTCATCATCTCTTCCCCCAAATCTGTTCTCCTGCAGATTTCCCCGTTCAGTTTGTGGCAACTTCACCCTTCCCACCATTTGGGCCCCAAGCTTGGAAGCATCCCCAACTCCTATCCTTCTCTCATATCTCATATCTGATTCAGTCAATCCTGTTGGCTCTCCCTTCAATATTCACCCAGAATCTTATCACTTTTCACCACCTCCAGGGCTACCACTCCAGTCAAAGCCACTATCACCTCTCATGGATTACTGTAACAGCCTCCTAACTGCTTTTCCTCTTTCTAACCTTCCCTTCCTAGTCTATTCTAAATACAGCAGCCGGAGCCTATTTTTGTTTTTAACGTTTTTAAAAAAAATTTTTGAGAGAGATAGAGCTTGAGCAGGGGAGGGGCGGAGAGAGAGGGAGACACAGAATCCAAAGCAGGTTCCAGGCTTTGGGCTGTCAGCACGGAGCCTGACGCGAAGCTTGAACCCATGAGCCATGAGATCATGACTGGAGCCGAAGTTGGACACTTAACTGACTGGGCACCCAGGCGCCCCAGTCTATTTTTTGTTTTTCACCTTTTACTATGGAAATTTAAAAACCTATATAATAGCATAGAGAATACTATACTAACCCCCATATACCCATCGCCCAGCTTCAATAACAATTAATGTATGACCAATCTTATTTCATCTTTCTTTAACCTCCCATAGCACACTGCCCCCTGGATTATTTTGAAGCAAGTACTACACGTATCATTCCACAGAGTGATCCCTTAAAAACATAAATCAAATTATGTCACCTGTCTGCTCGAAGCCTGCCAATGATTCCCCCTTAAGCTCTGAGTGAAAACAAAAGATTTCATGAGAGCCCCGGGGGCTGGCAAACTATGGCCCACAGACCACATGCAGCAGCTGTTTTTGTGTGGTCCAAGAGCTAAGAATGGCAGCTTAGGATGTTTTTACATTTTTAAATGATGTAAAAAACAAAAATAAGAATATTTCAGGGCGCCTGGGTGGCTCAGTCCATTAAGCATCTGACTTCAGCTCAGGTCATGATTTCACAGATAGTGAGTTCGAGCCCCTCATAGGGCTCTGTGCTGACAGCCCAGAGCCTGGAGTCCACTTCAAGTTCTGTGTCTCCCTTTCTCTCTGCCTCTCCCCCACTCACACTCGGCCTCTCTCTCTCTCTCAAAAATAAATAAATATTAAAAAATTAAAAAAATAAGAGCATTTTATGACATGTGAACGAATATGAAATTTAAATTTTAGAGTCCATAATGTTTTACTGGAATAAAGCCATGTTCATTTGCTAAGTATAGTCTCTGGCTGTCTTTGTGCTCAAGGCAGAATTGAGTAGTTGTGTTAGAGACTATATGACCTGCAAAGCCTAAAGTGTTTATTATCTGGCCATTTATAGAAAAAAAAAAAAAACCCTGCTTACTTTTACCTTAACCAGTCAAGTCCCCATATGATCTCTCTGATATTCACACACTCCATTCCAGCCTCATTGGCCTCTTTCCTGTCGCTCAAACAGGCCAGACACACCTCCCATCTCAGAGCCTTTGTACTGGCTGATCCCTCTGCCTGGAATATTTTTACCCAAAATAACTGTGTCGTTTTCTCTCACCTTCAAGTCTTTTCTCAAATGTCACCTCTATGAGTCCTACTCTGACCACTCGTTTTAAACAAACCTGTGACACATGCCCCCTGCCCCACACTCTCCCTCTTCCTACCATACTCCACATTCTTCCTTTCCAGAGCGCTTACCATTTTCTAAACGCTATTTAATATCTATTTCTTATTCTCTATTTCTCCCAACTCAAATGTGAGTTCTTTGTTGGCTCACTGAGAAATCCCAAGTGCCTAGAACAGTGCCTGGCACACAATCAGGCGCTCAAATATTCCTTATAAGGAATTAAACAAATGTAATTCCTTGTAAGAAAATTACGAGTCTTAATTTGGTAAGGTCTTTACAAAATACAGACTCTAAACTCTAATAAAAATAAGAACGATTGCCCTGAAGATGAAAAACCGACTCTAGAATGTTTTATCCATCCATCAATCTAATATTTACTGTCTGTCCGCCATGTCAGGGGTTGGGGGATCTAAGGAGGAAACAGTCTGAGCTCACAGTCTATAAGGGAAGATAAAACTCAGATAAATAACTCAGACAATGTGGCAGAATGTGGTAATGTGGGGCTGTAATGCAAATTCAGGTCGGCTAAGGTTAAGGCCAGTGTTCTCTCTCCACAGTCATGCCACCAATTACTAACTATTCTAAAAAACCATCCCTTGAAATAGCAAAGATAGGAGAAAAATGCAGCTACCACAATAATGAAAATAAGTAAATTAATGGATATAAATTCAATGTGCTATTATAAAAGGACTACTAATAATTATAAAAACACGGAAAATCTTTTCTTGTTTTAGTGGGGAGAATGCATGTTATAAACAAATCTATGATACCATTAAGTATGGATATATTTATTCAGTAAGCACTAACTGAACACTGACAACGGGCAGGCACACTCTCCTTTGTGCTAGGGGCAATCCATGGAAGAGTGATGTACAACCTTGGCCCCCGAGGGGCTCACATATGAGAAACAACCGGGAGAGAACTTAGGAAAACCTAAACAGGCAATGTATTATGGTAGTAGACCCCGTGGGAATAGTTTTCCCTCAAGTTTTTTTCCTTTGTAACTGCTGTAGTTAAATAGTTATCAGCAGGAAAAAGTTAACAAAAGCAGGACAAAGTACCCAATTCTGTCAGGTGTAAAAATGAATTTAAAAAATTAAAAGGGCCTTTGGGGTC
>NW_024413985.1:0-1264 GCF_014898765.1 Herpailurus yagouaroundi | reverse complement strand
TTTCCCCTTAACTAGTTTTTTTCTTATTTCAGGCTGAAAGAATATTTTCCGAGGTTAGAAGGATTGAGAATTACAGAGTCGAAGGCATGGAGATCTACTCTACAACACTTTGGCATCCTCCGAAAGAGGTTGCTCTTTCAGTTCTGTCCAAAGACTTCACAGACATGGATAAAAATTCGCCAGCCAGAGGCCTGGTGTGCTGCAGGGAACTGTTTCGGTCTGCAACGGGAACACGATATTGCGATTCAATTCTTCCAGAGAACTCTCGAAGTGGATCCAAATGATGCTTATGCCTATAGCGCATTAGGGCGTGAGCTTGTCTTCACTGAAGAACTGGACAAAGCATTAGCTTGTTTTCGAAATGCTATCAGGGTCAATCCTAGACATTGTAAGGCATGGTAAGTGCTAATGAAGCGTAAAGACAAAGCCCTATGGATGGTGCCGGTACTCGCTAATTTTTCTGGTTAGATAGCTCTTTATTGTCACGAATTTGGTGAAAAATACTTAGGGATGGTACCTACTGCTGAATAACTTCTAACTAAGATGTTTCCTTACGAAACGTATGTCTTGAACAAACTCTGAAGTGAACTCATGATCGTAGAATACCAGATCCTTATACTCAACAGTTTCAGTCTTCTAGCAAACTTTTGCAGACGCTGTAGTTGTCTTTGGTTTGTGTGTGTGTTTCTTTAGTTGTGTTCCTTGATTTGTTACTTTTTCTTCGAGCACCGAAGTGGTGATGGGGACAAGAAGTGCTTGGGAGACTGGAAAGGAATAGCATAGTTCACTTATTGGATAATAGAAAAATACATGGAAACAATTCACTAGCTGCTGCTTTTTGACAGTGTTCCAGTTTACGGAGTTACTATGAAGAACTTCACGTACCCTTTAATTTAGCAGTCTCTCTGTTTTACTCTTTTGTACTCGTGTATAAGTAGGCACATAGGAAATTACTACCTAGGTCATATTGTTATCAACTGAATAAGATAGGAAAAAGTGTGGTCCTACTTCTGCCTCAACACCATCCTCACCGTTGACATTTATTGCGTTTCTCTGGACTGACTTCATAGTTTAAACGTCAAGAGAAGGCCGGGCTCAGTGGCTCACGCCTGTCATCCCAGCACTTTGGGAGGCCGAGGCGGGCGGGTCACGAGGTCAAGAGATCGAGACCATCCGGGCCGACACGGTGAAACCCCGTCTCTATTAAAAGTATAAAGATTAGCTGGGCGTGGTGGCGGGCACCTGTAGTCCCAGCTACTCGGGA
>NW_024413984.1:0-7693 GCF_014898765.1 Herpailurus yagouaroundi | reverse complement strand
CTTTTTAAAAGCTGTTTTAGAAAATGAACTCCCGCAATGAAAGGGAGGCAGAGAGACAGAAGAGGAGGGAAGGAAAGAGGGAGAAAGGGAGCTACTTAAAAGTCATGGAGGAAACTTACGTGTGGATTACTAAGTGAAGGGATCCAATACGAAAAATCCATTTGCTTTACGTTTACAACTATGATACCGTTCTGGAAAAACAAAACAAAAGAAAGCAAAAGAAAACAAAACAAGGACAATGACGACAACAACAACAACTACAAAAACAACAACAACAAAACACCTTCGGAGACAGTAAAAATCCAGTGGCTTTTAGGGTTTAGGCGGAGAGAGGAAGTGGTACTAGTCGGAGCACAGGGCACGTTAGGGTGGTGTAACTATTCTGTATGATACTGCAATAGTAGATACATACCATTATACATTTCTCAAAACTTATGAATCTATATAACACAAAATAAACCCTAACTATTAGTAAATGATAATGTGTCTAATGGTAATGTGTCAGTCAAGAATGGCTCATCCACCACTTATAATTAATGTATCCACATTAGTGCAAGGTACTATAGAAACTACTGGGGGTGAGGAACCTGTATTTTTTGTGCAATTTGTCTCTAAATGTAAACTTGTCCTTAAAAAATGGTCTGTTTAAAAAAACCCTGATTTAAAAAAAAGAAAAAAGAAAACAAAAGAAAGTGTTGCCTCTGGGGAAGAGGTGTTCATGGGGGAAACAAAGATTTTGATTTTTTATTGCAAGTCCTGATCTGCAATTTGGATGTTGTGGGTTTTTTTTTTTTAACTATTTGTATACAATACTTGGATTGATATTTCTCAAATTAAAAAAAAAATCTGTACGCCTGTCAGAATAGATAACATGAAAAAGACCATATTAGCAAGTGTTGGCAAGGCTATCAAGTATTCAGAGCACAGGCACTACACAGGCACTGCTATAGAGAGAAGTTTGTGTAAATTGGTATAACCATTTTGGAAACACTTTGGAGGAACCTTACCAAAGCTGATAAGTTGGATGACATGTGACCCGGCAAATTCTCTCCTAGATAAATAAATACTATTGTAAAAAATGTTCACCAAAGGACGTGTCCTATAATATTCACTGAAGCTTTATTCATAATTACCCTAAGGCAGAACCTACCTAGATGTCCACCAAGAGTTGCAGAAATATTGTAAACTATTTATATAATGAAATTCTATACACCAATGAGCAGAAAGGATCTATACATACAATAACATGAATATCACTAACATAAGTTTGAGTGAAAGAAGCTAGGTGTAGGACACATAATTCCATTTCTATATAGTCCAAAAACAAGCAAAAGTTGTATATTCTGTAAGAAGTCAGAATAATTGCCGTCCCAAAGGAGAGATAGACCGTGACTGAAAGAGGCACAGGTGTTCCCTTGGGGTCCTAGTACCTTTTTTAATGAGTGCTGATTCCAGAAGTACATTGAACTGAATTGCATCAAGCTGTGCTCAGAATACTTTTAATAATATATGTTCTTTTTTGCGTGCCTGGGTGGCTAGTCACTTAAGTGTCCAACTTTGGCTCATGTCATGATCTCATGGTTTGTGAGTTCGAGCCCCACATCAGGTTCTGTGCTGACAGCTTAGAGCCTGGAGCCTGCTTGGATCCTGTGGCTCCCTATCTGGCCTTCCCCTGCTCACTCGGTGTGTCTCTGTCAAAAATAAACAAACACGAAAAAAATAATATATGTCCTTTTGAATGTATACTATACTTCAGTAATCTTATTTTAATCTGGGTGCAGACCCCTAAGTCACACCCTTTTTTCTCTACTGTCTCTTCTAAACATTTAAGGAATATGTACTTTAAATCATCCTAGAAGTTATATACACATACACATACACTCAAAGAAGAAAGAAATTGGCGGGAGGAGCCGAGAGGTGGGTGAAGGTTAAAGAAACTCTAGCTTTATTACACAAGCATGGAATCAAATTCCTTTGGAGAGGGTGGGGGTGGAATGGCTTCTTCAGAAGGACGACTTCAGAGCAATTAGGGAACAAGAGAGATCATGGATCTGCCCCTAAAGTGCTGGAGACCTCTCAATCTAGGGTTAGGAAGAAAGGGGACCTCCCTTGCGGTCCAGGGGTCTCCTCCCTCCACAGACCCGGGGCTGGGAGGCAGCAGAGGGCACACCCTCCCCAGAGTCCCAGAAGGCGGCGCCGCAACCCGGAGGCGCAGGCCGGGACCGTCTGGTGCTTCTTCCCCCGTAAAGTGCACTAGGTGACGCGGGCCCAGCTCTCACTGGTTCATCCCTCCAGGCACAACCGGTCCCGGCACTGAGAGGTGGCGCGGCGGTGGCCCGCATCTCACGCCCAGGGACTGGGAAGCGGCAGAGTCTCACCACGGGTGCCAGGTTCACTCCCAGGACTTGGCACGCTTGGCGCTGCGCTTCTGCCAGGCTGCTCTCGACCCACACGTCGCCGACTACGCGGATGGTGGGCAAGGTGGTCAGCGTCGGGGTGTCTGCCCTCCCACTCTCCTCCAGGGTTCGGCCCCCGGAGCAGGGCCCGGGGGCCGCGGGCTGGCGGAGGCTGCTGTCCTCGCGGGACAGCGGCGGCGGGGGCGGTACCTTCCTCTGGCCAACCTCGACCGTACGGGCTCCGTGGCACCTGCTCCTGGCAGCTGGCCGGCGCGTCCGGACGCTGGCCTCGGGGGGCTGGTGCCCCAGCATGTACACCACCTTCTCCTCAGGCGCCTCCAGCGCGGCCCCTACTGCAGCGCTAGAGGCTCCTCCACAGGTGGCCGGGGCCAGGGCTTCCCAGGGCCTGCGCCGCCACCTCTTCATGCGGCCCAGGAGGTGAGGGCGCTAGGGGCCGCCCGCGCTTGCCAGGTCTCGCTGCCGCCGCCTGGCCCTGATGAATTTCCTACCAGGAAGCCAAATCAGGCGGCAGGCTGTTGAGAGTTACACCGCAGTTGCTAGGAGACCAGGCGCTATGTGAGGTCACAATGTCTGCGTATCCTATCACTGCCGGCTGCCCAAAGCTGCCTTAGGTTGGGCTGTGTTTAAGTTTATGCCCTTGAGAAAGACCTGCACGTAATCCTATCTGAGAAGGCCCATAGTTCTTGACGAGTTCAAGAGGGTTGTCCTCGACGTGAATGCCCTGGTGCCTCAGCCTCCATTAAATCCATCTCACATGAGATGACACTTCGCGGTGGAGAGTACACACAACTTGCAATCAAACATGACTGTAAGAGGGTTTTAGCGAATTAAATGCCTTGTCATGCAACGCACTGAAAGCCAAATTGAAGTAACTACTCTACTCTTTCAAAGAATACACATATACTGTGCCTTGCTTAGGGTTCCATATGTGTGTTGCTATAGCTCGCAGTTCAGGAAGCTGTTCTTCACAGCAGCAGCAAAAAGTTTGCCTAGTTAGTATGCATGCTCACTTTCACGCAGCTTATGGAAGACTGCCTCATTGTGTGCTTAAGAGCAAAGCGTCAACGAATTCTGCGTGAGTGGCCATGAGGGCATTCAGTGCCACTAAAACCTATTCGGTACCTACCAATTCATAATAGTTCAGGTAAGTCATACACAAGGTAGTAATAGACCGAATGGGATTCCAAGGGTAGAAAACGTGTTACACCGTCCGTGTAAGTGCTTTTGAAAGCAACCAGCATGGTCCATCCATCATCACCACATACACAAATAATTCACAAAATATTACAAGGACCACCTACCATCATCAATTGAAATCCACTTCCTCAGGAAAGGATGACACCAAACTATTGTGAATCAATAAAAGGGATAAGTCATGGTAACAATCAGAAGAGACACTTGCCAAGGTCAACGTGATACATGTGAGAGGCCTCTGTGTTTACTCAACTCCTTTTCTTAAACACACAAACCAAACTTTCATCTAGGCAGCTTAAGCCAGTACTACCTCACGTTCTGAAAGTGCTGAAAATGGAAAGCTATCCTCATATTCAGTAAGAGCAACCCCTGGATATGCTTTTTCATTAAATGTCATTTATTTTCAAATTGGTTTCCCCGCAACACCCAGTGTGCATCCCAACAGGTGCCCACCTCAATACCCGTCACCCACTTTCCCCTCTCCCCAACACCTCGTCAACCCTCAGTCTGTTATCAGTATTGAAGAGTCGCTTATGGTTTGCCTCCCTCCCTCTCTATAACTGTTTCCCCGCATCACCTCCCCCATGGTCTTCTGCTAAGTTTCTCAGGATCCACACTTGGATGAAACATATGGTATCTGTCTTTCACCTCCTGACTTATTTCACGTAGCATAACACCCCCCAGTTCCATCCACGTTGCTCCAAATGGCCAGCTTTCGTTCTTTCTCATTGCCAAGTAGTATTCCATGGTATACATCAACCACAACTTCTTTATCCACTTGTCAGTTGATGGACAGCTAGGCTCTTTCCATAGTTTGGCTGTTGTTGAAAGTAGTGCTATAAACATTGGGGTACATGCGCCCCTATGTCTCAGCACTCTTGTACCCCTTGTGTAAATTCCTAGCAGTGCCATTGCTGGGTCTTAGGGTAGATCTATTTTTAATGATTTGAGGAACCTCCACACTGTTTTCCAGAGCGGCTGCACCAGGATGCCTTCCCACCAACAGTGCAAGAGGGTTCCTGTTTCTTCACATCCTCACCAGCATCTATAGTCTTCTAATTTGATCATTGTAGCCACTCTGACTGGCATGAGGTGGTATCTCAGTGCGGTTTTGCTTTGCGTTTCCCTGACGAGGAGTGCTGTTGAGCATCCTTTCATGTGTCTCTTGACAATCTGGATGTCTTTTTTAGAACAGTGTCTGTTCAAGCCTTCTGCCCATTTCGTCACTGGATTATTTGTTTTCCGGGTGTGGAGTTGGTGAGTTCTTTTTACAGGTTTAGGTTACTAGCCGATTATCCAGTATGACTTTTGCACACATCTTTTCCCACTCGATTCCTTGCCCTTTAGTTTTGTTGATTGTATCCTTCATTGTGGAGAAGATTTTTATTTTGATGATGTCCCAATAGTTCATTTTGCTTTTAATTCCCTTGCCTTTAGAGGTGTGTCAGCTAAGAAATTGCTGACGCTGAGTTCAAAGAGGATGTTTCCTGCTTTCTCCTCCAGGGTTTGATGGTTTCCTGTCTCACATTCACGTCCTTCGTCCATTGTGAGTTTATTTTTGTGAGTGGTATAAGAAACTTGTCTAGTTTCATTCTTCTGCATGTTGATGTTCATTTCTCTTAGCACCATTTGTTAAAGTGACTGTCTTTTTTCCATTGGATATTCTTTCCTGCTTTGTCAAAGATTAGTTGGTCATACGTATGTGGGTCCAATTCTGAGGTCTCTAAACTATGCCGTTAAATCTATGTATTTGTTTCTGAGCCAATACCATGCTGTCTAGATGTTTATAGCTTGGTGGTAGAGGATAAAGTCTGGCATGTGGTGCCTCTCATTTTGGTTTTCTTCTTCAGTATTGCTTTGGCTATTCAGGGTCTTTTGTGTTTCCATACATATTTTATGATGGTTTTCTCCAGCTTGGAGAAGAGTGCTGATGCAATGTGATTGGTGCTGCATATAATGTGAGGACTGTGTTGGGTCATATTGACTTTTCGCCAATATTTATTCTTCTAATCCACGAGCATGGAATGTCTTTTGCTTTCTGTATCTTCTTCAATTTCCTTCACAAGCCTTCTATGGTTTTCAGAATACAGATCTTTGACCTCTTTGGTTAGCTTTATTCCTAGGTACTTTATGACTCTTGGTGCATTGTAAATGGGATCCGTTTCTTTATTTCTCTTTCTGTTGCTTCATTATTTGTTTGTAAAACGCAACCAATTTCTGTACATTGATTTTGTACCTTGCAACATTGCTAAATTCATGTATGAGTGCTAGATGACTTTTGATGGAGTCTGTCGGAAATTCCATGTATAGTGTCATGCCATCTGCAAAAAGTGGAAGTTTGACTTCATCGTTGCAAATGATGATACCTTTAATTTCATGTGCTGTCTGATTACTGATGCTAAGACTTCCAACACTATGTTCAACAACTGGGGTGAGAGTGGACATCTCTGTGTTGTTCCTGATCTCAGGGGGAATGCTCTCAGTTTTTCCCCAGTGAGGATGATATTTACTGTGGGCTTCTGATAAATGGCTTTTATGATGTTTAAAATAGTTTCCTTTTACCCCCAGGGTCTTGAGGGTTTGTATTAAGTATGGATGCGGTATTTTCTCAACTACTTTTTTTCTGCATCTATTGACAGTGTACTATGGTTGTTATCTTTTCTTTTCTCAATGTGATGTAGCACAATGATTGATTTGTGAATATGGCACTAGCCCTGCAGGCCAGGAATGAATCCCACTTGATCGTGTTGAATAATACTTTCTATATGCTATTGAATGTGATTTGGTAGGATCTTGTTGAGAATTTCTGCTCTATTCATCAGGGATATTGGCCTTAATTCTCCCTTTGTTCTGTGTCTCTGTCTGGTATGAATCACCGTAATGCTGGGTTCATAAAATGAGTCTGGAAGTTTTTCTTTCATTTCCATTTTTTGGATCAGCTTGGGAAGGATAGCTATTATCTCTGCTTTAAATGTCTGCTAGAAATCACCAGGGAAGCCCCCTGGACCAGGACTCTTATTTATTGGGAGATTTTTGATAACTGATTCAATTTCCTCACTAGTTATGGGTCCGTTCACATTTTCTATTTCTTCCCGTTTGAGCTTTGGAAGTGTGTGGGGATGGAGGCATTTGTCCATTTCTTCCAGGTTGTCCAGTTTATTGGCAGAGAAGATTGTATAGTGTTTCCTGATGAATGCTTGAATTTCTGAGGGATTCTTTGTAATAATTCCTTTTTCATTCGTGATTTGACCTATTTGGGTCGCCTCTCTTTTCCTTTTGAGATGCCAGGCTAGACGTTTCTCAATTTTGTGTATTTTCTCAAAAACACAACTCTTGGTTTCATTGATGTGCTCTACTGTTTTCCTTTAGACTCCATATTGTTTATTTCTGCTCTGATCTTTATAATTTTTCTTCTTCTGCTCGCTTTGGGGTGTTCTTGCTGTCCTGCTTCTAATTCCTTTAGGTGTGATGTTAGATTTTGTGTTGGGGATTTTTCTTGTTTCTTGAGATTGGCCTGGATAGCAATGTTTTCTTGTTGTTGTTGTTGTTGTTGTTGTGTTTTGTTTTGTTTTTGTTGTTCCCTGTCAGAACTGCCCTTGCTGCATCCTGAAGGATTTGCATTGTTGTATTTCATTTTCATTTGTTTCCTTATATCTTTTAATTTCTTCTCAAATTGCCTGGTTGACCCATTTATTCGTTAGTGGGATGTTTTTTAAACTCCACGCTTTTGGAGATTTTCCATCTTTTTTTTTCTGTGTTTAATTTAATGTCCCCTGCAATTACCACATTCTTATCAACAAGGTTCTGTATGTTTTTAATTAATAGTTTATATATTTGTGTGTTTCCGAATTTGGTGTGTAGGCATTTAAATTTTTATGTCTTCCTGATGGAGAGACTCTGGAATTAATGTAGGAAGCCCTTCGTCATCTTTTGTTACAGTCTTTGATTTAAACTCTACTTTGTATCATATAAGTTGGCTACTCCAGATTTCTTTTGACCTCCAGAAGCATGATAGATACTTCTCCATCCCCCCACTTTCAATCTGTAGGTGTCCTCTTGTCTAAAATCAGTCCCTTGTGGAC
>NW_024413983.1:0-1771 GCF_014898765.1 Herpailurus yagouaroundi | reverse complement strand
GGACAACCTGGAAGAAATGGACAAATTCCTGAACACCCACACTCTTCTAAAACTCAATCAGGAGGAAATAAAAAGCTTGAACAGACCCATAACCAGCGAAGAAATTGAATCAGTCATCAAAAATCTCCCAACAAATAAGACTCCAGGACCAGATGGCTTCCCAGGGGAGTTCTACCAGACGTTTAAAGCAGAGATAATACCTATCCTTCTCAAGCTATTCTAAGAAACAGAAAGGGAAGGAAAACTTCCAGACTCATTCTAGGAAGCCAGTACTACTTTGATTCCTAAACCATACAGAGACCCAGTAAAAAAGAGAACTACAGGCCAATATCACTGATGAATATGGATGCAAAAATTCTCAATAAGATACTAGCAAATCGAATTCAACAGCATATAAAAAGAATCATTCACCATGATCAAGTGGGATTCATTCCTGGGATGCAGGGCTGGTTCAACATTCACAAATCAATCAACGTGATACATCACATTAACAAAAAAAAAAAAAAAAAAAAAGAGAAGAACCATATGATCCTGTCAATCGATGCAGAAAAGGCCTTTGACAAAATCCAGCACCCTTTCTTAATAAAAATCCTTGAGAAAGTCGGGATAGAAGGAACATACTTAAAGATCATAAAAGCCATTTATGAAAAGCCCACAGCTAACATCATCCTCAACGGGGAAAAACTGAGAGCTTTTTCCCTGAGATCAGGAACACGACAGGGATGCCCACTCTCACCGCTGTTGTTTAACATAGTGCTGGAAGTTCTCGCATCAGCAATAAGACAACAAAAGGAAATCAAAGGCATCCAAATTGGGAAAGATGAAGTCAGGATTTCACTTTTTGCAGATGACAGGATACTATACATGGAAAATCCGATAGACTCCACCAAAAGTCTGCTAGAACTGATACATGAATTCAGCAAAGTTGCAGGACACAATATCAATGAACAGAAATCAGTTGCATTCTTATACACTAACAATGAAGCAACAGAAAGACGAATAAAGAAACTGATCCCATTCACAATTGCACCAAGAAGCATAAAATACCTAGGAATAAATCTAACCAAAGTTGTAAAAGATCTGTATGCTGAAAACTATAGAAAGCTTATGAAGGTAATTGAAGAAGATATAAAGAAATGGAAAGACATTCCCTGCTCATGGATGGGAAGAATAAATATGGTCAAAATGTCAATACTACTCAAAGCTATGTACACATTCAATGCAATCCCAATCATAATTGCACCAGCATTCTCCTCAAAACTAGAACAAGCAATCCTAAAATTCATATGGAACCACAAAAGGCCCCGAATAGCCAAAGTAATTTTGAAGAAGAAGACCAAAGCAAGAGGCATCACAATCCCAGACTTTAGCCTCTACTCCAAAGCTGTCATCATCAAGACAGCATGGTATTGGCACAAAAACAGACACATAGACCAATGGAATAGAATAGAAACCCCAGAACTAGACCCACAAACGTATGGCCAACTCATCTTTGACAAAGCACGAAAGAACATCCAATGGAAAAAAGTCTCTTTAACAAATGGTGCTGGGAGAACTGGACAGCAACATGCAGAAGGTTGAAACTAGACCACTTTCTCACACCATTCACAAAAATAAACTCAAAATGGATAAAGGACCTGAATGTGAGACAGGAAACCATCAAAACCCTAGAAGAGAAAGCAGGAAAAGACCTCTCTGACCTCAGCCGTAGCAATCTCTTACTTGACACATCCCCAAAGGCAAGGGAATTAAAAGCAAAAGTGAATTACTG
>NW_024413982.1:0-1869 GCF_014898765.1 Herpailurus yagouaroundi | reverse complement strand
CTCAGAAGAATCTCCAGGAAATAACAACAGCTAATGAGCTGATCAAAGAGGATTTAAATAATATAACAGAAAGTGAATTTAGAATAATAGTCATAAAATTAATCGCTGGGCTGGAAAACAGTATAAAGGACAGCAGAGAATCTCTTGCTACAGAGATCAAGGGACTAAGGAACAGTCACGAGGAGCTGAAAAACGCTTTAACAAAATGCATAACAAAATGGAAACCACCACGGCTCGGATTGAAGAGGCAGAGGAGAGAATAGGTGAACTACAAGATAAAGTTATGGAAAAAGAGGAAGCTGAGAAAAAGAGAGATAAAAAAATCCAGGAGTATGAGGGGAAAATTAGAGAACTAAGTGATACACTAAAAAGAAATAATATACGCATCATTGGTATCCCAGAGGAGGAAGAGAGAGGGAAAGGTGTTGAAGGGGTACTTGAAGAAATAATAGCTGAGAACTTCCCGGAACTGGGGAAGGAAAAAGGCATTGAAATCCAAGAGGCACAGAGAACTCCCTTCAGACGTAACTTGAATCGATCTTCTGCACGACATATCATAGTGAAACTGGCAAAATACAAGGATAAAGAGAAAATTCTGAAAGCAGCAAGGGGTAAACGTGCCCTCACATATAAAGGGAGACCTATAAGACTCGTGACAGATCTCTCTACTGAAACTTGGCAGACCAGAAAGAATTGGCACGAGATTTTCAGTGTGCTAGACAGAAAAAATATGCAGCCGAGAATCCTTTATCCAGCAAGTCTGTCATTTAGAATAGAAGGAGAGATAAAGGTCTTCCCAAACAAACAAAAACTGAAGGAATTTGTCACCACTAAACCAGCCCTACAAGAGATCCTAAGGGGGATCCTGTGAGACAAAGTATCAGAGACATCACTACAAGCATAAAACATACAGACATCACAATGACTCTAAACCCATATCTTTCTATAATAACACTGAATGTAAATGGATTAAATGCGCCAACCAAAAGACATAGGGTATCAGAATGGATAAAAAAACAAGACCCATCTATTTGCTGTCTACAAGAGACTCATTTTAGACCTGAGGACACCGTTAAATTGAGAGTGAGGGGATGGAGAACTATTTATCATGCTACTGGAAGCCAAAAGAAACCTGGAGTATCCATACTTATATCAGACAAACTAGACTTTAAATTAAAGGCTGTAACAAGAGATGAAGAAGGACATTATATAATAGTGACAGGGTCTATCCATCAGGAAGAGCTAACAATTATAAATGTCTATGCGCCGAATACCGGAGTGCCCAAATATATAAAACAATTACTCATAAATACAAGCAACCTTATTGATAAGAATGTGGTAATTGCAGGGGACTTTAACACCCTACTTACAGAAAAGGATAGATCATCTAGACACACGGTCAATAAAGAAACAAGGGCCCTGAAGGAGACATTGGATCAGATGGACTTGACAGATATGTTTAGAACTCTGCATCCCAAAGCAACAGAATATACTTTCTTCTCGAGTGCACATGGAACATTCTCCAAGATAGATCATATACTGGGTCACAAAACAGCCCTTCATAAGTTTACAAGAATTGAAATCATACCATGCATCCTTTCAGACCACAATGCTATGAAGCTTGAAATCAACCACAGAAAAAAGTCTGGAAAACCTCCCAAAGCATGGAGGTTAAAGAACACCCTACTAACGAATGAGTGGGTCAACCAGGCAATTAGAGAAGAAATGAAAAAATATATGGAAACAAATGAAAATGAAAATACAACAATCCAAGCGCTTTGGGACGCAGCAAAGGCAGTCCTGAGAGGAAAATACATTGCAATCCAGGCCTATCTCAAGAAACAAGAAAAATCCCAAATACAAAATCTA
>NW_024413981.1:0-1399 GCF_014898765.1 Herpailurus yagouaroundi | reverse complement strand
GATGGGGGGTGGGAGGGTGGGGAGGGTGGGTGATGGGTATTGAGGAGCGCACCTTTTGGGATGAGCACTGGGTGTTGTATGGAAACCAATTTGACAATAAATTTCATATATTAAAAAAAAAAGAATATTAAAACTCTATAGAATTAAAAAAAAAATCTGAAACTTGAAAACACAGACTAATACCTGAAAACCAATGTCAATGTTGTCGAGTTGTTACAGAACCAGGCTGGATCTCTGGCGGAAAAACCAAGCGGCACTCTGAGATCTTGGTGAATCTGAGATTTATTTAACACCAGCGGGCTCAAGGAGACCGTTTCTCCAAAGATCTGAGCCAGAATGCAGGTGGGAAGGGTAATTTACAGTGTTATCTTCCTCATTCCTGGTGGCTTTTTCGCCTGCGGCAAACAGGGCAGGAAGAACCCGGAAGAGGAGTCACTAAACTAGGAACTAGAGCTTATTTTAATCTCGTCAGCCATTTTATTTTTTCAACGTTTTTTTTTTTTTTTTTTTTTTAATTTTTATTTTTGGGACAGAGAGAGACAGAGCATGAACGGGGGAGGGGCAGAGAGAGAGGGAGACACCGAATTGGAAACAGGCTCCAGGCTCCAAGCCATCAACCCAGAGCCTGACGCGGGGCTCGAACTCACGGACCGCGAGATCGTGACCTAGCTGAAGTCGGACGCTTAACCGACTGCGCCACCCAGGCGCCCCTCGTCAGCCATTTTATGGCACAGAACTCTACTTATTTTCCCAACAGAGTGACTCTGTGACTCAGTCCAGTCAAAGACATTAACCTTCTCTATAGCCTCCATTTCTTCTCTGTAAGATGAGAGATGCGGGACTAGGCAAATGGTACTCAATCTTTCCTCTCAAAATGTCTATGGATATGCCATGATTAAAAAACCTAATGGAAATTATCTTTATATCTGAAAAAAAAATATGCTCATCTAGCTAATCATCCTTTCCTCAGCTGAACTTAAATCTATTCGAAACAGTACGTGTGATAATCATACACTGGTCAGAGGCAAAGTTCAGCTTGAGGCCCTCTCACTCAGAGCTGTTGAGATCAGCCCATCTCCCCCATACCCTCATGCACGCGGCGCAATCCCACACCTCTGTCACCTCCCCGCCATGTTGAACACGATTTGACACTGGGTCCATTAATTCCTCCATACCAAATGGTTGATGAATGATGACAGCATGTCGGCTAATGTCCACCATCTCTTGGACACCTTTCTTCCTCCTCCATCTTCCCCTTCTCTTTGCTCCTCTTCTTTTTGCTCTCCCCCTCTGGAGCAAAAAATGTGTCATGTCGGGCCATTTAGCTGTTTCTGTTTGAAAAATTATTACGACCTTGAGTTTTCCTTTTGTACCCTGCATAACTTATTCAAGTTTTGCC
>NW_024413980.1:0-1679 GCF_014898765.1 Herpailurus yagouaroundi | reverse complement strand
GGGGTGGGTTTGCTGAGTGCTGGGCTTTGCTGTGAGCAGGGCATCTGCCCCTGCACGGAGCCTTCTGCTTTTCTGCCTTTCCTGCCAATGCGAGGGACTGATGGGGACAAGCCCAATCCTGTGTTTGCATTTCCAGGAGGTCCTGCCCCAGCTGGCGGTCCACCGTGCTCCTGACTGTCCTGGGGAGTGAGCCTGGGTCCTTGGTGACCGTCCCCCAAGGGCTCCAGGACGCAGGATTCGAAGGCCACACAGAGAAGCCCGAACCCCCCAGCAGAGGGCATCACACGAACATACATGCGGCATCTGACGGACCCACAGAGCCGGGAACACGCAGCCGCATCCCGCGTCCCCCTCTGGCCACAGGCACAGGGCCGGGCTCTCGCTACTGACATAGGAAAGTGGGAACATGTCCCCGTCCCCGGCCTTCAAAGCCTGGCAGGTCACCACTTTTCTGAGGTTCCTGACATTCTGTATCCCAGACCCATCACAGCCTGTTCAATTTGTCGTCACGGGGCCATTCTGAACCATGGCCGGTGGCACCGATTTGCATGGGGAGGGGGTCAGAGCTCCTGGGGGCGGGATGTCCCGTTTTGGGGACAACAGGGTTCCCCGGATGCGGGTCTGAGAAGGCTCAGCTTTGAAACCTGGAAAGCTGCATAGGCATGGAATTTGCTCAGACCTTGTGCACCTGGGCATCATATTGTTTTCACAACGATGGAGAGGATGATGCAGGGAAACTTTCTGTCTCCAAAACCAGTCCTGTTGATGTAGAACATTCCGTGCACTCCTGCTGGTCCCCCGGGCTAAGGATATAATTCCTATCAGGCACCTGATGGTTTCTCCCATCTCACGGTTCCCCCATCTTCAGAAGAAAAGGCTCCGTAGAAAACGTGGCACAGATAATACGCCCATGTGGAGAAGAAAAAAAATAAACCCCCAAATACACCGTACTTCATCAACTCGGGGAAGTGTCTTCTTGTTCTAACAGTGTGCTGGAAATAAGGAGTAAGAGAGACAGAAGGTGAAGAAAGAAAGAAAGAAAGAAAGAAAGAAAGAAAGAAAGAAACAGGGAGGAAGGAAGGAGAGAGAAAGAAAAGAAAGAGAAAGAAAGAAAGAGGGAGGGAGGGAGGAAGGAAGGAAGCATAGAGAGACAGAAAGAAAGAACGGGAAAGGAAAGAAGAGAAAGAAAAGAAAAAAGGAAAGGCAAGGAAAAAGAAAATAAAGAAAAGGGAGGAAAGAAAGATAAAGAAACGAAAGGAAAGAGAAGGAAAGAAACGCCAGGACGAGACTCCGCGCTCAGCGGGAACCGCGGTGAGGGGAAGTCATAAAAGCCAAGTTGTAAAACAGGAGGCCTTTTATCAAGGCATCCAACGGAATCTGAGAAAATGTTACTAAGGAAATACGAAAATGAAAAATCATACCAGATGCTCCCGGGCTCATAAGCCGGAGAAGTAAATGCGAGATTGGATCCAGGAAGGGAATTGCAAAAAAAAAAAAAAAAAAAAAAAAAAAAGAAAGAAGAAAGAAAGAGAAACAGAAAGAAAGAGAAAGAGAAAGAAAGAAGGAAAGAAAGAAAGAAAGAAAGAAAGAAGGAAAGGAAGAAATAAGGAAGGAAGAAAGAAAGAGAAACAGAAAGAAAAGAAAGAAACAAAGAAAAGAAAGAAACAAAGAAACAAAGA
>NW_024413979.1:0-1207 GCF_014898765.1 Herpailurus yagouaroundi | reverse complement strand
CGAGGGCCTTGGCGCGTGTGCGGGGCGGGGCCTGGCGGGCCGACGCGCCCCCGCCCCTCCGCGCCGCTCGCCGACCCCCGACGTGCACCGGCCCTGGGCAGTCCGCCGGCGTCCGCGGCTCCCCGTCCCTCGGACAGCGGCCAGGCGTTACGGCGCGCGCCCTGGGGCGGGGAGGGAGGCCGACGCTGTCACCCACCCGGCAGGGTAGCAGGGCTGGGAGCGGAGGCACCCGACGCCGCGGCCTCGTCACGCGGCCCACGGGGGGCGGGCAGGGTCCCGGTGGCAGGCTGACGCACTCTCACACCCTCCCTCCGAAATGCGGTCTCTCGCTCGGGCCGAAGCCGGCCACGAACCCGGACGGAGGCGGGCAGGGGGCTGCGGCGCCGACAATAGGAACTTGCCGTCAGTGAGAACCCGCAGAACAACAATGGGAATCACCGCGGAAACGTAGCCCCCGCGCCCTCCGGGTGATGCCCGGGATCACGCTGCGCCCCATTAGGAAACCGCGGGGGGCGGTGGCCGCGGACTCCACGGTCGCGTTCAGCTGCCCGCCGCGGCCTCGCACTTGGGTGGGAGCCCTGAGCCTCCAGGGGCCCCACAAACTGCCGCGCCAGCTCTGGCCCGGATCTCCCGGGAGCGAGGGCGGCAGGAACCCGGACACGGGCTCCGCAGTGCCAGCCCAGGGCGCACCCTCGGGCCCACTCAGACCCGGCGCCCCAGACCCACCCAGGAGCCCTTTCCTGGGCCCCGACGCCCCTCGCCGGTACCCGTCGGGTCCTTCCGTACCTGCCGCTCTCCGCACGACGCGCTGCTCCATGCCGGGGGGCCCCGAGGCGGCGCCGGTCACGACCGCCACGGCCACGCAGAACGCGAGGGCGCGAGCCAGGGCGCCCATAGTGGGGGCGGGGGCTACGACGTCCTCAGGCGGCGCGCGCGGGCATGCTGCCCCCCATGGCCCCGCTCTGGCACCGGCGGGAGGAGGGCGCCGCTAGGCAGTCTGCGGGAGGAGGCGGCAGTTCGTCACCCCGGAGGATCCGGGGCGCGCAGGGGCGGAAGCGGCGGTGGCTGGGCTCCTGCGCCCCGGCTCCTCCGACCCCCTGCCGCCCCGCCCGCCGCCGCTGCCGCCGCCCAGGGCTCCCGGGCCGCCTGGCGCCGGCCGCCTCCTCTGCGCGGCAGTCCCTCCCTTCCTCCCCCTTCCCTCCCTGAC
>NW_024413978.1:0-6576 GCF_014898765.1 Herpailurus yagouaroundi | reverse complement strand
GTCCAATTTGTTGGCATATAATTTTTCATAGTATTCCCTGATAATTGTTTGTATCTCTGAGGGATTGGTTGTAATCATTCCATTTTCATTCATGATTTTATCTATTTGGGTCATCTCCCTTTTCTTTTTGAGAAGCCTGGCTAGAGGTTTGTCAATTTTGTTTATTTTTTCAAAAAACCAACTCTTGGTTTCGTTGATCTGCTCTACAGTTTTTTTAGATTCTATATTGTTTATTTCTGCTCTGATCTTTATTATTTCTCTTCTTCTGCTGGGTTTAGGCTGCCTTTGCTGTTCTGCTTCTATTTCCTTTAGGTGTGCTGTTAGATTTTGTATTGGGGATTTTTCTTGTTTCTTGAGATAGGCCTGGATTGCAATGCATTTTCCTCTCAGGACTGCCTTCGCTGCGTCCCAAAGCGTTTGGATTGTTGTATTTTCATTTTCGTTTGTTTCCATATATTTTTTAATTTCTTCTCTAATTGCCTGGTTGACCCACTCATTCGTTAGTAGGGTGTTCTTTAACCTCCATGCTTTTGGAGGTTTTCCAGACTTTTTTCTGTGGTTGATTTCAAGCTTCATAGCATTGTGGTCTGAAAGTATGCATGGTATGATTTCAATTCTTGTAAACTTATGAAGGGCTGTTTTGTGACCCAGTATATGATCTATCTTGGAGAATGTTCCATGTGCACTCGAGAAGAAAGTATATTCTGTTGCTTTGGGATGCAGAGTTCTAAATATATCTGTCAAGTCCATCTGATCCAATGTCTCATTCAGGGCCCTTGTTTCTTTATTGACCGTGTGTCTAGATGATCTATCCATTTCTGTAAGTGGGGTGTTAAAGTCCCCTGCAATTACCACATTCTTATCAATAAGGTTGCTTGTGTTTATGAGTAATTGTTTTATATATTTGGGCGCTCCGGTATTCGGCGCATAGACATTTATAATTGTTAGCTCTTCCTGATGGATAGACCCTGTCACTATTATATAATGTCCTTCTTCATCTCTTGTTACAGCCTTTAATTTAAAGTCTAGTTTGTCTGATATAAGTATGGCTACTCCAGCTTTCTTTTGGCTTCCAGTAGCATGATAAATAGTTCCCCATCCCCTCACTCTCAATCTAAAGGTGTCCTCAGGTTTAAAATGAGTCTCTTGTAGACAGCAAATAGATGGGTCTTGTTTTTTTATCCATTCTGATACCCTATGTCTTTTGGTTGGTGCATTTAATCCATTTACATTCAGTGTTATTATAGAAAGATGTGGGTTTAGAGTCATTGTGATGTCTGTATGTTTTATGCTTGTAGTGATGTCTCTGGTACTTTGTCTCACAGGGTCCCCCTTAGGATCTCTTGTAGGGCTGGTTTAGTGGTGACAAATTCCTTCAGTTTTTGTTTGTTTGGGAAGACCTTTATCTCTCCTTCTATTCTAAATGACAGACTTGCTGGATAAAGGATTCTCGGCTGCATATTTTTTCTGTCTAGCACACTGAAAATCTCGTGCCAATTCTTTCTGGCCTGCCAAGTTTCAAAAGAGAGATCAGTCACGAGTCTTATAGGTCTCCCTTTATATGTGAGGGCACGTTTACCCCTTGCTGCTTTCAGAATTTTCTCTTTATCCTTGTATTTTGCCAGTTTCACTATGATATGTCGTGCAGAAGATCGATTCAAGTTACGTCTGAAGGGAGTTCTCTGTGCCTCTTGGATTTCAATGCCTTGTTCCTTCCCCAGTTCAGGGAAGTTCTCAGCTATCATTTCTTCAAGTACCCCTTCAGCACCTTTCCCTCTCTCTTCCTCCTCTGGGATACCAGTTATGCGTATATTATTTCTTTTTAGTGTATCACTTAGTTCTCTAATTTTCCCCTCATACTCCTGGATTTTTTTATCTCTCTTTTTCTCAGCTTCCTCTTTTTCCATAACTTTATCTTCTAGTTCACCTATTCTCTCCTCTGCCTCTTCAATCCGAGCTGTGGTGGTTTCCATTTTGTTATGCATTTCATTTAAAGTGTTTTTCAGCTCCTCGTGACTGTTCCTTAGTGCCTTGATCTCTGTAGCAAGAGATTCTCTGCTGTCAGCTATACTGTTTTCAAGCCCAGCGATTAATTTTATGACTATTATTCTAAATTCACTTTCTGTTATATTATTTAAATCCTTTTTGATCAGCTCATTAGCTGTTGTTATTTCCTGGAGATTCTTCTGAGGGGGATTCTTCCACTTGGTCATTTTGGATGGTCCCTGGTGTGGTGAGGACCTGCAGGGCACTTCCCCTGTGCTGTGGTGTATAGCTGGAATTGGTGGGCGGAACCGCAGTCAGACCTGATGTCTGCCCCCAGCCCACCGCTGTGTCCACAGTCAGACTGGTGTGTGCCTTCTCTTCCCCTCTCCTAGGGGCGGGATTCACTGTGGGGTGGGGTGGCCTGTCTGGGCTACTTGCACACTGCCAGGCTTGTGATGCTGGGGATCTGGCGTCTTAGCTGGGGTGGGTAGGCAAGGTGCACAGGGGCAGGAGGGGCAGGCTTCGCTTGCTTCTCCTTAGGTGATCCACTTCAGGAGGGGCCCTGTGGCAGCAGGAGGGAGTCAGATCCACTGCCGGAGGTTTGGCTCCGCAGAAGCGCAGAGTTGGGTGTTTGCGCGGAGCGCGCAAGTTCCCTGGCAGGAACTGGTTCTCTTTGGGATTTTGGCTGGGGGATGGGCGGGGGAGATGGCACTGGCGAGCGCCTTTGTTCCCCACCAAACTGAGCTCTGTCGTCCAGGGGCTCAGCAGCTCTCTCTCCCTTTGTCCTCCAGCCTTCCCGCTTTCCGAGCAGAGCTGTTCACTTATGACCTCCCAGGCGCTAAGTCGCGCTTGCTGTCAGAACACAGTCCGTCAGGCGCCTCCGCTTTTTGCAAGCCAGACTTGGGGGCTCTGCTTTGCCGGCGAGCTGCCCCTCCGCCCCGGCTCCCTCCCGCCAGTCCGTGGAGCGCGCACCGCCTCACCGCCCTTCCTACCCTCTTCCGTGGGCCTCTCGTCTGCGCCTGGCTCTGGCGACTCCGTTCTGCCAAGCACTTTTTAGAAAAAAGCCCAGTCTGATCCTTTCCTATTCTGTCGTTTTTCCCCCAAATTTTTATTGAAATTCTAGTTAGTTAAAATATAGTGTAATTGTTGTTTTCAGGAGTAGAATTTAGTGATTCATCACTTACACATAGCACCCAGTACTCAACAAGTGCTTTCCTTAATACCCATCACCCACTTAACCCATCCTCCTGCCCACCTCCCTCCAGGAACTCTGTTTGTTCTGTATAGTTAAGAGTGTCTAATGGTTTGTATCCCTCTCTCTCTCTCTTTTTAAACCCTTCCTATATGTTTGTCTATTTTGTTTCTTAAATTCCACATATGAGTGAAATCATACAGTATTTGCTTTTCTCTGCTTGACTTATTTCACTTAGTACAATACACTCTAGCTCTCTCCATGTCACTGAAAATGGCAAAATTTTATTTGTTTTGAGGGTTGAGTAATATTCCATTATATGTATGTATATACCATATCTTCTTTATCCATTCATCAGTCAATGGACATTTGGGTTCCTTCCATAGTTTGGCTAGTGATAATGTGACTATAAACATTGGGAACATGTACTGTTTCAAATCTGTATTTTTGTATCCTTTGGGTAAATACCCAGTACTGCAATTGCTGGATCATAGGGTAGTTCTATTTTTAACTTTTTGAAAAACTTCCATACTATTTTCCAGAGTGGCTGTACCAGTTTGTATTCCCATCAACAGTGTAGGAGGGTTCTCTTTTCTCTGCATCCTCGCCAACACCTGTTGTTTCTTGTGTTATTAATTTTAGCCATTCTGACAGGTGTGAGGTGGTATCTCATCATGGTTTTGATATGTATTTCCCTGATGATGAGTGATGTTGATGATCTTTTCATGTGCCTGTTAGTCATCTGTATGTCCTCTTTGGAAAAATGTCTATTCATGTCTTCTCATTTTTTTAAAATTGGTTTATTTTGGGGGGGGGGTGTTGAGTTTGATAAGTTTTTATAGAGTTTGGATGCTAATGCTTTATCATATATGTCATTTGTAAATATCTTCTCCCATTCCATAGGCTGCCATTTAATTTTGTTGGTTGTTTCCTTTGCTGTACAGAAGCTTTTTACCTTGATGAAGTCCCAATAATTCATTTTTGCTTTGTGTTTCCCTTGCCTTTGGCTATGTGTCCAGTAAGAAGTTGCTACAGCTAATGTCAAAGAGGTTGCTGCCTGTGTTTTCCTCTAGGATTTTGGTGGTTTCCTGTCTCACATTTAGGTCCTTCATCCATTTTGAATTTATTTTTGTGTATGGTGTAAGAAAGTGGTCCAGTTTCATTCTTCTGCACGTTGCTGTCCAGTTTTCCCAACACCACTTGTGGAAGAGACTGTATTTTTTCCATCGGATATTATTTCCTGATTTCTTGAAGATTAGCTGAGCATATAGTTGTGGATCCATTCCTGGGTTTTATATTCTGTTCCATTGATCTATGTGTCTATTTTTTGTTTTTTGTTTTTTGTTTTTAAATTTTTTTTTCAACGTTTATTTATTTTTTTGGGGACAGAGAGAGACAGAGCATGAACGGGGGAGGGGCAGAGAGAGAGGGAGACACAGAATTGGAAACAGGCTCCAGGCTCTGAGCCGTCAGCCCAGAGCCTGACGCGGGGCTCGAACTCACGGACCGCGAGATCGTGACCTGGCTGAAGTCGGACGCTTAACCGACTGCACCACCCAGGCGCCCCTATGTGTCTATTTTTTGTGCCAGTACCATACTATCTTCATAAGTATAGCTTTGTAATATAGTTTAAAGTCCAGAGTTGTGATGTTTCCAGTTTTTTTTTTTTGTTTGTTTGTTTGTTTTTTTTTTTTTTTTTTACTTTTTCAGTATTGCTTTGACTATTCAGGGTCTTATGTAGTTCCATATAAATTTTAGGATTGTTTGTACTATCTCTGCGACAAATGGGTTGTCTACATACTGTATCTTGTAGTCTGAAAATAGTGAAAGTTTGACTTCTTCCTTGCCAATTTGGATACATTTTATTTGCTTTTGTTGTCTGATTGCTAAGGCTAAGACTTCCAGTATTATGTTAAATAGTAATGCTGAGAGTGGACATCCCTATCTTATTCCCGACCTAGAGGAAAAGCTCTCAGTTTTTCCCCCTTGAGGATGATATTAGGTGTGGGTCTTTCATATATGGCCTTTATGATGTTGAAGTATGTTACATCTCTCCCCACCTTGTTGAGGGTTTTTATCAAGAATGGATGCCGTATTTTATCAAGTGCTTTTTCTGCATCTATTATGAAGATCATATGATTCTTTTCTTTTATTAATGTGTTGTGTCACATTGTTTGATTTGTGAATATTGAACCATGCTTGCAGCCCAAGAATATATCCCATTCTATCGTGGTGAATAATTCCTTTTTAAAAATTTTTTACATTTTTTATTTATTTTTGAGAGAAAGGGTGAGCAGGGGAGGGGCAGAGAGAGATGGAGACAAAGAATCTGAAGCAGGCTTCAGGCTCTGAACTGTCAGCACAGAACCTTAGATTATGACCTGAGCCAAAGTTGGACACTTTAACTGAGCCACCTAGGCACCCTGGTGAATATTTCCTTTAATATACTGTTGGATTCAATTTGCTAGTATTTTGTTGATAAGTTTTGCATCCATGTTCATGAGAGATATTGGCCTATAATTCTCCATTTTATTGGGGTCTTTGTCTGGTTTTGGAATCAAGGTAATGCTGGCTTCTAGAAGGAGTTTGGAAGTTTCCTTCCATTTCTATTTTTTTTTTTTTGTAACAGCTTGTGAAGAATAGGTATTAACTCTTCTTTAAATGTCTGGTAGAGAACGCCCCTGGGAAGCCACTTGGCCTTGGACTTTTGTTTGTTGGGAGATTTTTGATTACTGGGTCAATTTCTTTTCTGGTTATGGGTCTTCAATTTTTTTTTTTATTCATGTTTCAGTTTTGGTAGTTTGTATGTTTCTAAGAATTTGTCCATTTTTTCCAGATTTCCCATTACATTGGCGTATAATTTTTCTTAATATTCTCTTATAATTGCGGGATAGAAGGAACATACTTAAAGATCATAAAAGCCATTTATGAAAAGCCCACAGCTAACATCATCCTCAACGGGGAAAAACTGAGAGCTTTTTCCCTGAGATCAGGAACACGACAGGGATGCCCACTCTCACCGCTGTTGTTTAACATAGTGCTGGAAGTTCTAGCATCAGCAATCAGACAACGAAAGGAAATCAAAGGCATCAAAATTGGCAAAGATGAAGTCAAGCTTTCGCTTTTTGCAGATGAGATGATATTATACATGGAAAATCCGACAGACTCCACCAAAAGTCTGCTAGAACTGATACATGAATTCAGCAAAGTTGCAGGATACAAAATCAATGTACAGAAATCAGTTGCATTCTTATACACTAACAATGAAGTAACAGAAAGACAAATAAGGAAACTGATCCCATTCACAATTGCACCAAGAAGCATAAAATACCTAGGAATAAATCTAACCAAAGATGTAAAGGATCTGTATGCTGAAAACTATAGAAAGCTTATGAAGG
>NW_024413977.1:0-1228 GCF_014898765.1 Herpailurus yagouaroundi | reverse complement strand
GTATGGAAACCAATTTGACAATAAATTTCATATATAAATAAAAAAAATAAAAAAAATAAAAAAGAAAAAAAAAATTAAAAAAATACAGGGGCGCCTGGGTGGCGCAGTCGGTTGAGCGTCTGACTTCAGCCAGGTCACGATCTCGCGGTCCGTGAGTTCGAGCCCCGCGTCGGGCTCTGGGCTGATGGCTCAGAGCCTGGAGCCTGTTTCCGATTCTGTGTCTCCCTCTCTCTCTGCCCCTCCCCCGTTCATGCTCTGTCTCTCTCTGTCCCCAAAATAAATAAACGTTGAAAAAAAAAATTAAAAAAAAAAACATAAATAAAATGAAAATCTAACTAAACCATAGTGATATAGAACTCTGTAAGTATATTAAAACCAGGCTTTCAGCACAGATCCTGACCCATGACTTGAACCCATAACTCCAAGCTTACAACCTGAGCCAAAATTTCATACTTAACTGACTGAGCCACCCAAGTACCCCTATATTTTCTTTTTTTAAAAGAATTTTAAAAAAATTTAATGTTTATGCATTTTTAAGAGAGAGAGTGAAAGACAGAGTGTGAACAGAGGAGAGGCAGAGAGAGAGGGAGACACAGAATCTGAAGCAGGCTCCAGGCTCTGAGCTATCAGCACAGACAGATGCGAGGCTCAAACTCACGAACGGCGAGATCATAACCTGAGCTGAAGTGCAATGCTTAACTGACTGAGCCACCCATATGCCTCTCTCTTTTTTAAAATATTTTATTTTTAAGTAATCTCTACACCCAGCGTGTGGCTTGAACTCACAGTCCTGACATCAAGAGTCACACGCACTACCCACTAAGGCAGCCAGGCACCCCTTGCTTTATGTTTTCATCATCTCTAAAAGGAACTCTTTACCACTTGGCAATCCTTCTCCCCTCTTCCCCGTCCAGTCCCTAGGCAACCACTCGTTTATCTTCTATGTCTGTAGATTTGCCTATTCCATACATTTGCCTATTCCTTTCATATAAGTGCAATCATGCAATATGTGATCTTTTGGGATTCACTTCTTTCACTTAACATAATGTTTTTGAGGTTTATCCATGTTGTAGCATGTATCAGTACTTCATTCTTTCTTATTACTCAATAATAATCTATTGTGTGATTAGACCACATTTTTTTAGACCACATTTAAAAAAATTTATTTATTTATTTTGAGAGAGAGAGAGAGAGAGAGCATAGGTGGGGGGAGGAGCAGAGAGAGAGA
>NW_024413976.1:0-2111 GCF_014898765.1 Herpailurus yagouaroundi | reverse complement strand
AGCGTTTTTCAGCTCCTCGTGACTGTTCCTTAGTCCCTTGATCTCTGTAGCAAGAGATTCTCTGCTGTCAGCTATACTGTTTTCAGGCCCAGCGATTAATTTTATGACTATTATTCTAAATTCACTTTCTGTTATATTATTTAAATCCTTTTTGATCAGCTCATTAGCTGTTGTTATTTCCTGGAGATTCTTCTGAGGGGAATTCTTCTGCTTGGTCATTTTGGATAGTCCCTGGTGTAGTGAGGACCTGCAGGGCACTTCCCCTGTGCTGTGGTGTATAACTGGAGATGGTGGGCGGAGCCGCAGTCAGACCTGATGTCTGCCCCCAGCCCACCGCTGGGGCCACAGTCAGACTGGTGCGTGCCTTCTCTTCCCCTCTTCTAGGGGCGGGATTCACTGTGGGGTGGGGTGGCCTGTCTGGGCTACTTGCACACTGCCAGGCTTGTGATGCTGGGGATCTGGCGTCTTAGCTGGGGTGGGTAGGCAAGGTGCACGGGGGCAGGAGGGGCAGGCTTAGCTCGCTTCTCCTTAGGTGATCCACTTCAGGAGGGGCCCTGTGGCAGCAGGAGGGAGTCAGATCCGCTGCCGGAGGTTTGGCTCTGCAGAAGAGCAGAGTTGGGTGTTTGCGCGGATCGAGCAAGTTCCCTGGCAGGAACTGGTTCTCTTTGGGATTTTGGCTGGGGGATGGGCGGGGGAGATGGCGCTGGCGAGCGCCTTTGTTCCCCACCAAACTGAGCTCTGTCGTCAGGGGGCTCAGCAGCTCTCCTTCCCTTTGTCCTCCAGCCTTCCCGCCCTCTGAGCAGAGCTGTTAACTTATGACCTCCCAGACGCTAAGTAGCGCTTGCTGTGGGAACACAGTCCGTCAGGCCCCTCCGCTTTTTGCAAGCCAGACTCGGGGGCTCTGCTTGGCCTGCGAGCCACCCCTCTGCCCCGGCTCCCTCCCGCCAGTCCGTGGAGCGCGCACCGCCTAGCCGCCCTTCCTACCCTCTTCCGTGGGCCTCTCGTCTGCACTTGGCTCTGGCGACTCCTTTCTGCTAATCCTCTGGCGGTTTTCTGGGTTATTTAGGCAGGTGTAGGTGGAATCTAAGTGATCAGCAGGACGCGCGGTGACCCCAGCGTCCTCCTACACCGCCATCTTCCCTCTCTCTGCTGTCAAAGGCCTTTTCTGCATCGATTGACAGGATCATATGGTTCTTCCCTTTTTTTTTTTTTGTTAATGTGATGTATCACGTTGATTGATTTGCGAATGTTGAACCAGCCATGCATCCCAGGAATGAATCCCACTTGATCATGGTGAATAATTCTTTTTATATGCCATTGAATTCGATTTCCTAGTATCTTATTGAGAATTTTTTCATCCATATTCATCAGGGATATTGTCCTGTAGTTCTCTTTTTTTACTGGGTCTCTGTCTGGTTTAGGAATCAAAGTAATACTGGCTTCATAGAATGAGTCTGGAAGTTTTCCTTCCCTTTATATTTCTTGGAATAGCCTGAGAAGGATAGGTATTATCTCTGCTTCAAACGTCTGGTAGAACTCCCCTGGGAAGCCATCTGGTCCTGGACTCTTATTTGTTGGGAGGTTTTTGATAACCGATTCAATTTCTTCGCTGGTTATGGGTCTGTTCAAGCTTTCTATTTCCTCCTGATTGAGTTTTGGAAGAGTGTGGGTGTTTAGGAATTTGTCCACTTCTTCCAGGCTGTCCAGTTTGTTGGCATGTAATTTTTCATAGTATTCCCTGATAATTATTTGTATCTCTGAGGGATTGGTTGTAATAATTCCATTTTCTTTTTAATTGTTTTTTTTTTAACATTTATTTATTCTTGAGACAGAGGGAGGCAATGCATGAACGGGGGAGGGTCAGAGAGAGAGGGAGACACAGAATCGGAAGCAGTCTCCAGGCTCTGGGCCATCATCAGCCCAGAGCGCGATGCGGGGCTTGAACTCACGGACCGTGAGGTCGTGACATGAGCTGAAGTCGGATGCTTAACCGACTGAGCCACCCAGGCGCCCCAATAATTCCATTTTCATTCATGATTTTATTTATTTGGGTCATCTCCCTTCTCTTTTTGAGAAGCCTGGCTAGAGGTTTGTCAATTTTGTTTATTTTT
>NW_024413975.1:0-11888 GCF_014898765.1 Herpailurus yagouaroundi | reverse complement strand
CCCCCCCCCCCCCCCCCGCGCGGCAAGCCTTTGCAGAAAGAGCCACTCGCAGTCACCAGCCGCTCTTTGCGAGCCACTTGTCAACAAATACCTGGGTCTGGCAGTCCTTTGAGATCCCAGATCACTGGTTCTCCACCCCCCTTTCTGCCCCGATATACCTGAGGGGTAGGACTCGCTCCACTCCCCGCTCCCATTAGGACAAGGCTCCCTGTGGCAGTGCTCGTGGTTGGTGCCGGGACCGGGGCCTTCCCCGAATGCCCTTTGTTTACGTTGCTCTAAGCAACAGACGCTTACTGCTTCTCTGCCCTGCCCTGCCCTGCCCTGCCCTGCCCGGAGGCTCAATCTCTTCAGAGTGATGGAGGTGGGCGCCCCTGGGGGAACCTCCGTGAAAGGAAAGGATTTAAAAAGCAAAATCACTTGCTTTCTTTTATCAGACTCCTTTCTGCAGAGCCACTGGCCCGGCAGGAGGGAGAGCAAAGAGACTGAAGTGAACCGGGAACAGAGATGGCTTTTATTTGCAGCCCCCTCCCCCTTAGGCTTCCTAGGGGTCAAAAGGGATGTGGGTCTAAGGGAAATGACAACCATGGGGGTGAACTCACTAGGAGTCCTAGTGTCTTCTGACTTCCCGACCCCCATCTCTGACTGGCGAGCGGGCCTGGGGGTGACTCAGACCTGAGACCTGTGACTGAGTGGCCACAGTGAATGTTTCCCCATCCGGAGACCGTGTGCCTAAGTTCTGGGAGGGCAGGCCAACGTGGCACACCTTTGGTTGCCCCTTTGGGAATGCCTTCCGGGGGTGGGGGTGGGGTGGGGAGATGGGTGTGTGTGCAGATCTTTGGCCTTAGAAGGTGGATCTGATTTCTGGAAAGTGCCATACAGTTCACTGGATGACGTGAGCGGCAAAGCAAATGTGTAGTCCTGGAGCCTGGAGCCCACTGGCTGCGTACTCGGGGCCCAGAGCAGGAGGCCTTGTGCCACACCCAAGCCCTGCGGTGGCTTTGTGGTGGCCCCTAGGCTCGGCAGGGAGTCTGACACGGGGCCAGGCTTCTGGGAAGAAGGCAGCTTGAGTGCTCGCACATGAAGATGTGCATCATTTCAAGCCCTACACGCGCGGTGGAAAAAGACTTTTGTCCCATACGTTGCCCCCGAGCTCCCTCCTCCCCCATGCCCCCCCGCCCCCAACACACCCCGCTCGTGAGCAGGGCGAACTCACTGCCAGGGCTGAGACCCGTGCGTAACGCACACTGAGTGGCCACAGGGGGCTGGCACAGTGTGTCTAGTGTGCCCCGGTGACCTGAAGGAAGATGGCCCATGATGTGATGCACTCTTAACTGCAGCCAGGGCGATGAGGCAAGGAAAAGAAGTCTTTTCTGCCTCTGATTGGACCCCTCTCCTCACGGTGTCCGGATGGGATGACGGTGTCAATCAAAATACCTCACAATTGCCCCCCCCGCCCCCCAAAACCCAGTTCCTGCTGAAGCTTGTCGTTGGTTTATAATGGAACGTGAAACGGACCACGACAAAACAACGTCAAGAAGCTCCGTGTACTGGGTTTCAAGGACTCTTTTTGATGCCGGAATGACCCCCCCCGTCTGGTGCAGTAATATGTTAGTATGGAATGGTGGTGAGAGCAGGTAGCAGGTTACAAAATGCCTTCACTTAGCAAAGCTGTGCTGGCCCCCAAACCCTGCAGCTCCGTTGTTTGCAAAATCCAGAAATCTAGGCATGTCTCCCTTGGCTGGGGGCACCTACACGCTGGGGCGCTTTATGTCTGTCCTTCAAGCAGGTATTTTGAATCAAAAAGAACGGATGCTCTTAAAAAGTTAGCTCAAGTAGCGGATTGGCTTAGCATTCTTGAGGAGGGTGGTGAATCGGATGTGACAAAGGGACGATCCTGTGGAGCAGTGAGGGGCTCTCTGGAAAGGACACGGAATATGCTAGGGGATGGGGGAGGGACGCTGTCACTGGGTGACCTTGGGCAAGTCCCTTCTCTCTGGGCGCCCCCCCCCCCCCATTGCATCATGTTTGAAGTAGGGACCTGACTGGCCAGTGTCTACTTGGGCAGTGACTCCCAGGCTCTGACTGAGGAGACCCGCCCGACCGACCAGGAAGCGGTGGCAGGACTCAGAGCCCACAGGCGCACGGAAGGCACAGACACACACCAGTCGGGCACCACTGAGCCCCGCCCCCCACCGCCCTCTGCCATGCCTCACGACCTGGACTCCTGCTTCTCCACTGGAGAAGCCCCTTGCATCCCTGGGGAGCTCCTTAAACCGGACTTATTTGGGGCCACCTCACCCAGCCCTACGATATCCCAAGCCCTGGGGGCAGCCCAGGAGTCTGCAGCTTTGGAAAGTTCCCTGGGGCATTCTGCTCCTCACTGATTCCAGTGCCCTGGGCACGCGAGGGCCTACGGGGGCGGGAGAGAGTGGTGGTCTCTGGGCTGCTGCCGGATGAGGGGGGCCCCCCCCCCGAGGGAACACAGCGGCAGCTGGGGAGGCCTGGGGCCCAGATCGTGGCCGGCATGGAGGCACAGCGAGTGCACATCTGGAAAAGCAGCAGGGGTTACAAGGGACACAGGGTGTGTGGGGTGATGCCAAGAGGCAGGGGCCTGAAGGCCATGGTCAGGACTCTGGACTTGACCCTTAAGACCAGAAGAGAGGCTACACTGGCCACGGCGGGGCAGGGGGCAAGCTAGCTGAATGAAGGTGGGAGCAGCGGGCAGGAGGCTGAGAGCTTGTGGCTGGAGCTGAGGCTGGGGCCTGCGGAAGAAAGAAGTAGGGGGCCCTGAGGCTGAGCCCCGGGAGACTTCTGGGGACCGTATGGGAATAGCAGGCAAGCTGTGTGTATGGGGAGCCTCAGGCCGGGGGCAGGGTAGGCACCGGCTGCCGAGGGCGCTTTGGGTGGGGTGCGTGAAAGATTCCTTGGGATGAGCTTGTGGTGATGTGTGACAGGCTGGAGGCAGACACAGGGCAGAGGTGTGGTCTGAAGCCATTCCCCAGGCCCAGGGGCCCGCGGCAGGAGTGCGGGGCCGGGCAGGGCTACGTGTAGGGTAGTGGCCTTCCCGTTGGTGGGACCCCCAGGGAGGAGAAGCAGGGGGGCTGGGGGTCCTGGACAGCACGTGGAGAAAGGTCAGAGGTGGGGCTTTGGGAAGCACGGGAATGGCAGAGAGTGACAGGTGTCACTGGGGGCTAGGGAGGCAGCAGGGAGACTACTCCGGGCAGATACTGGTGACTAGGCCGGGAGGATGGGGGGCAGGGGTGGCTGGACTGGGGACGTGCTTTCGAGGGGGCGGACCTGAACGGATGGGCCATGCTGCTGCGCCAGCTGTGCGGGGAGACAGGAAGAGCGTCTGGGAGCTGAGGGGCTGAAAGGAGGTTGGCTCAGGGACCGTGGTCTTGGCCAAGCCCACCGTGGACATCTTGGCTCAAGGTGTGGCATTCAGAGGCTACAGCTGAGGGCTTGACGCAGGACGGAGGGGACAGCCCGCTTCCGGGCCCTGTAGGTCACACAGACCTTGGTGAGAACTGCGTCTGGGACCCTGCGGGCAGAGGCCAGGCTGCGATGCGATCACGAGTGTGAGGAAAGGATGCGGAGAGACAGAGTACAGAACATTCTGGCAAGAAGGCTAGCTGGCAGGGGTTGGGGCAAAGAGCATGGGGCTGCTCTGGCAGACGGGTCTCCTGAAGCCTTCGAAATTGCCCATGGCTGAGTGGTCATTGTGACTATGTGACTTAGGGATGGAGATGAAGAGAAAGAAGCAAGTCCGGGGCCAGAATCAGCTTCCATAGGGCTCGCGATATAACCCAGTGCACGGTGAGCTCACCAAAGGCTGTTTGTAACGGGCATCTGTCTCCTCCCAACAACGTCACCTCCCTGTCACCAGGCCGCTTCCGGCAAATGAGGCAAGGCCCAGCGGCCGTGCAGACAGCGGGTGGCCTGCGCCCCCTCCACCCGACCCCAAGAGACAGCCGCTGATCACAACACACGTCTTTAGCTGACACTGGCACCCAGCGCGGGGGAGAGCCGCCTGGGCTCTGACGGAAGCGTCAGAGGTGGGCCGTGTCTGCAGCACCGCAGCCAGCAGGCACATCCGGGGATGGCCCTTGCTCGCCACCCTCTCAAGGCGGGATAGCCAGAGAAGCCAAGCGGCACGGCGGCTTACCTGCGTCTGAATCCGATTGAGGCCCCGGAACCAGAGGATCTGGCCTCTGCGGAGCTCCCGCTCGGCATGGTCGATCTCTTCCTCCCCCTCGGCCAGCTCCTCGTCGGTCATCTCATCCTTTCCCGGCCCGTGCCCTGCTTCCTTCAGGCACTTGAGCTGGCTGGTGGGGATGGTGGCGATGACCTGGGGGGCCAGAGGCGAGGGGTAGCAGGCGCAGGTGGCTGTCAGAGCACAGCTGGTCCTTTTGGGGTAGGAGCTCTGCTGGGGCTGGGGAGGGACCCACACCTCCCGCCTCCCTCTGACAGCTAGTGCGTATGCCCCTTGCACTCCAGCGTCATGCACCACTGTTTCCTAAACACCCGTTCTCTGTGGGCAGACTGGGGGATGGGACGTCCTTTTCTGGTCCCCGAGGCTGCAAGACCAGGAGCGGTCCCCGGGGAGCAGGGCGCGGGAGCTGTTGGGGCCAAGGAGCGTTTTCCAGCGAGGGGAGGTCTGGCCTTGGTGCCCCCCCCCCCCGCCCCGCTCCTCAGAGGGGACCGCTAGGCCCCTGGCACATCCTGCCTGACGAGTCGGTCTCAGTTTCCCCGAGGGCCCTGCCGGGCCGTCTGCGCCAACAGCGTGATTCCTGGTGGGGCCCCGGCTTCACGTCTGGGGGGCAGAGACTGAGGATCTGAGGTCAGCCACACGGGAGCCCCGGGCCCACAGGACCGACCCCCACTGAAGTCCCCGGTGCTCAGGGAAGCTTCCGTGGAAGCTCACTCCCGGTCTCTCTCGGACCCTGCCCTACATATGCTTGATCTTGGACTTCCAGCTTCCTGAGATGTGACTAAGACGCAGGGCAAAGTGGGTCCTGCACCAATATTCTAGAACTGCAGAGCAATGCTTTCTGAAGCCTCTTGCGTGCCTGTGGCATGGGCTGCTTCTTCCTCCCTCTGTGCATGCCTTTAACCGTCAAGGGCTACAGGTGTCTGACTTTCACGTTCTAGCATCTCAAAATATTTCTTCATTTTCCTTGACACTTTCTTTCTGCCCCTTGGAGGATTTAGCACGGTGTGGTCTAGCTTCACATCCGTGAGCGTTTTCCAAGCCGCCCAGTTTTAGGGGACGATTTTGGGCTTCTAGCATGGAAAGGGGAGTGCTGGGTGATTTTTGCCGGGGCTTTGTGACATCCCAGACGTGGCCCTTTGCCCTCTCTCTGCTGACAACTGTCGCCTGCGGCCGTGTACCTGAGCTGTGGCCTGGCCCGGGCCTGAGCCCTGCTGTGCTGCCCACCCTGAGCACACCGAACGCTTTCCTAAGCACGGGCTCTGAGGTGCCATGGCCTCCCCCACCCCTGCCCGGCATGGTGTCCGTCCCTGGAAACAGGGAAGGGTCGGGGCTGGGAAAGGTGACGAGGCAGACACTCACCTGTCCCCAGACCAGCTCCCCAACGCCAACGAACAGGCACCAGAGCCACTGCTCCGTGGACAGGGGGCAGCAGCTGAAGGGCTTTCCGCCGAACTGGACGATGACAATCTGCAGGGGTGGGATGGGAGGGAGGCAGGTCAGAGATGGGCCATTGGGTCCTCCCGGCAGATGGGGCTCTGGCCGTGGCTCAGCAGATGAGCCACATCTCCCGCTTCTGTAAACTTGATGCTTTACCGTGTGCCCTGCACGCCCGTGCTGGACACGCCTCATCCCAGGTGCCCCAGTGACATGCCCAGCCAGCCTTGCCTGGGACTCCTGCTGCCTCACTGCCCATTCCTAGGGAAGAACCCTCCTCCTGGGGGTGAGCTGTTTAAATACAGACCAAGCAATCCCGAGCCCAGGCCAGGGCGCACACAAGCAGAGACGGCGCTCCACCCCCCTGAACCCTGAAATTATTCATAGTCGTGAGTCCTCGGCCTGATCGCCTCACCCCAGTTTCTCCCCCAGAAACCACAGTAAAGGCTCCCCCTCTCCCTCTGTCTCCGACCGACCCAGGTGCTTCCCCAGGTGGACCCCTCATGGCGTGGCAGGCCCCCTCCTTTGATCCCTGTGAGGGGCAAACGATCCTGGCCTGTTGTCCTCACTATACGTCACACTTTCTATGAATGCACCCTACTTTTAAAGGCTCAGACTCCCAAAGAGTTGACTGACCAGCCTGTCCACAGCATGGTGGCAGGCAGAGGCCGATGGTCAGCACTGGGGACAGAAAGTATCCCAAGGGAACCTTCTAGAGTTATGATAGTCCCCCGGCAAGGAATCCAGCGCTGGAAATGGGAGTGGAAGACGCAGAGGGAACTATGAGGAGGCTCGTTCTGAGGAAGGCCCTAGAAGGCTCTCTGGAAGCCAGCAGGGGAGCGCAGAGGGCCTGGGGTCACAAGGCATGCCGGTGGGGCCTGGGACAGCGGGAGGGGCGGAACTGGTTCTGGTTCTGTAAACGGGGATGGGGAGGCCGGTGGTAGTGGGCATGGTCCCCCGCTCCTCGTCTGGTGCCAGTATACGGTCGCCCCTGCCCCCCCCCCCCGCCTACCTGAATTGCAAAGGTGCCCAGGACGATGGTGCAGAAGATGGGGTTACTGAAGATGCCGTGGAAGACGTTTCGTTCGCCGTGAATCTTGCGGGCGTTGATCTCGTTGAAAAGCTGCATCATGACGAAGGTGTTGAAGATGATGGTGTAGTGCTCTGACGGTGGAGAGTGCAGGGGTGCGTTCCTCCCGCTGTCGATGTCGAAGAAGAGCTCCCCTGCACGTGAGGGGGCACGTGAGGGGGGCGGAGCCCTGGGTGGAGGCAGCTCCCGGCCAGTGTCGCCTGAGGAGCGCCAGGGGGTCTGCGGCAGGGCCACAGGCAGCCCCACCCTGTGGTGACAGGGACCCGGAGGGAAAGTAACGGGTCTCTCCCCACAACACGCGCTCACCCCTGGAGCAGAGGTCTGGCGCAGAAACCCCGGAAGAAGACACCGTGTGCCTGCCGGGTTGAGTGGGGCTGGGCACAGGGTGGGCCAGCCCTCCTCCGCCCTGTCCCTAAGACCGGGCGGCCAGGTGTAGACCGTCGGGCAGGCCATGAGAGAGAGGCTTCTGCTCCCGAGATATCAGAGAAAGGCCCCCCGAGAGGATCCCCAGTGGTGACATTGTGATCCCCACACACCGTCCCTCCTGCCCCTCAGCAAATACTGTCCTGCAAACCGAGCTTCCAATCTGCTCCCGGGAACGCGCCTGCGCCCTCAAGGCCAGGGTTGGGGACATAACGGAGAGACGCCACAAGCAGACAAAGCAACAAACCCACCCCAAGGAAACTGCTGGACAGAGCCAGAGCCCAGCCGGCCCTGGATACCCAACCCACAGCCTCTTTCTCTCGTGCCCCCTTCTTCTGGTTTCCTGACAGTTACTCCTCTCTGCTCCTCCTCCTCTCCCTCCACCCCTCCTTCCTCCTCCTCCTCCTCCTCCTCCTCCTCTTTCTCTTCCTTCCTCTTCCCTTTCCTTCCTCCTTCTCTCCCCCTTCGCCCTCCTTTCCTCTGCCCCTCAGGCCTCTTCTCTGTCTTCCACTCTCTGCCTCACCTCGACTGCTTCTCCCTCTCCTATCTCTCCTATCCCCCCCCTCTCCCTCCACCTGTCTTTCCCGGTCCCCCTCTTCCCACTGTCTGTGGCACAGTGCTCTGCTCGCCATGCCCTGGAGAAATGGCCATAGGGTGAGTGGATGGATGGGGGTGATCTGGGTCTCGGTGAAGGACAGCAGTTTCTCAGAGGCACAGGGGCCTATGACACCTGCACGGGGCACGCACACAGAGAGACAGCGGGGAGGTGAGCGTGCAGGGGCCCGTGCTGGAAGTTTGGTTCATGGGTGCTCATCTGTCCCTTCCACTGGCAAACAGGGCCCAAGCCTGTGCGGCCAGCGGCAGGGCAGTGTGACCCGGGGCCAACCTACCAACGAACAGCAGCGTGAAGATGATGGTGAGCTGGTAGACCGCGTGGCCCAGGATGTTCTTCATCATGGTGCGGGAGATCAGGGGCTTGTCCCGGCCGTATGGTTTCCGTAGCAGCAGTGACTCAGTGGGTGGCTCTGTCGCCAGGGCCAGAGAGGCAAATGTGTCCATGATCAAATTCACCCACAACATCTGCACAGCTTTGAGAGGAGAGTCCTGTCGAGAGGAGGCAGTCACCCTAACATGGGGCCAGAAAGCCCAGTGGCCCACCACTCCAGTGGGAAGAAACTCAGCCTGGGGGCAACGTCACAGGGATTCGTTCTAGTGAAACGCGGCAGATCTGACCTTCCCGTCAAAATCTAACATCTCCATCCCTGTGGGAAGGTTAGCAGTGGGTTTTCACTGGGCTTTCGGATTTCCTGCTCTGAAAATGCTGCCAGCCTCCCTTCTCTCACCTGGTGCCAGTGACCTAGAAGGTGTGGTCCAAATTGTCAGCAGGAGATTGACAACCCGTGTGTTATCCCAGACCGTGAAAGTGCTCAACTGGTGGGTACTTTCCTGACCTCCCAGAACTGACAGATCCATAGAGACAGAAAGCAGATGGGTGGGTGTCAGGAGCTGGGGGCACGGTGAGGGGGCAATGACTGCTTAGTGGGCACACAGGTGACAAGAAGGTTGTAGAATGAGTTAGAGGTGGTGGTTGGACAACATTGTTAATGCACCAAAGGCCACTGAATTGTGCACTTTCAAATGGTTACTGCGGTGCAGTTTATGTTATGTGGATTTTCTCAATTAAAAAACCTTTCAAAGGGAGACAAGTTCTGGACACTCACTACTGGGGGGAACGAGACTATTGGAAGGGGGAAGAGGCTCCTGCGAAGGTTAAATATGGAGTTCCCATCTCAGCCCGCACTTCCAGTCCTAGATCCACACCTAAGAGAAATGAAGATGTAGGTCCACACACAGACTCGTACAGGTGTGCTCACAGCAGCGTCAGTCACAATCACCAGAAGGTGGAAATGACCCCAATACCCACTGACGGAGGAAGGGACAAACAAATTGTGCTCTCTCCATATGACAGAGCAATATTCTGCCATCAAAAGGAACAAAGTACCGATACTGGCTATAACCTGGATGGACCCTGGAAACATCGTGCTGAATGAAAAGGTGCCAGACATGGAAGACCACATGTTATTTGATTCCCTTTATATGAAATGTCCAGAATAGGCAAGTCTGTAAGGACAGAGAGCAGATCCGTGGTTGCTGGGGAGTGGGGGAGGGGGTGGGGAGTGCCCGCTAATGGGCCCCGGGGTCTTCTCAGGACGATGAAAACGTTCAGAAACTAGACACAGGCAGTGGTCGTGCACACTGTGCGTGTACTGATTGCCACTGAACCGTGTACTCTCAAATGGTGAAGTTTTTGGTATGTGACTTTTATCTCAAAAAAAAAAAAAAAAAATCTGTGGCAAAGAACCCCCTGGCTCTCGCAACTCCCGGGATGGGGTTTCCAGGGCCTGCTCTCTGCACTGGGGTCCGGGTGCAGGAAGCAGGCCGGGCCTGGGAAACCAGCTGCCTCCTGCAGGCCCTGTGCCTTGCGGAAGGGAGAGCCCAGGGCCCTCCCTGGGCACAGCGGTCCCCAGTGCCCACCTGAGTAATGCAGGCCCCCGTGAAGGCCACGATCACGGCCACCACGTTGACTGTCAGCTGGAACTGCAGGAACTTGGAGATGCTGTCGTAGACATTCCGGCCCCACATGACCGCCTTGACGATGCTGGTGAAGTTGTCATCGGTCAGGATGATGTCTGAGGCCTCCTTGGCCACATCAGTCCCCGCAATGCCCTGGGGGGCACACACACAGTGTCCACAGGCCCCTCTTCCCCAGCCCCCTTGACGACCCAGCCTACCCGGGCTTACTGTCTGGCTTCCCTTCCAAATGAGGCTCCCCGCCAGCTGCAGACAGATCTGGTTTCATCCAGTGCGACTTTGTACTAGGAGTGGGCAGGTTGTCTCATGGCCTGGTAAGGGCCTTTGCTCATAAACAGAGAGGGTGTTGCTACCATGGCCACCACCATGGCCTCACGTACGAGGCCCAGCTGCCACCACGTGACCACCAAGCGGTCTTCTGTCCGGTCTTAGCATGCCAGAGCAGCCTGCTGTATAAGGAGCTCCACGACTCCTGGGCGGGGATGCCTTCCGCAGAGCAGGGACGTGTCCTGCTGGCCCGTGGGGGTGTTTGCTGCTCACAGCCCCTGATGCAGGGACAGCTGCACACCCTGTCTGCCACCCTGAGGTCGGGTCCTGCGCAGCTCGGTTTGGCTCTCACAGTGCCCAGGGGCTGTGGCTCGGTGCCCTTCTCTGTCCTGGGCTCTGGGACGGACTGGCCCGTGCCCCTGGCGCCTGCCCACAGTGGGCTACCCTGAATGTGGCAGAGTGAAGGGGGCTCTTACATGGCAGGTGGGGAAAGGGGCTTGCTTGCTTTGTGCCTTCGGTGACCAAGCGCACGCAGCTCGCTGCAGAATGCCGGGGCTGGACCCGGGTGGCGGGGTCAGGGTTTTACAGAAATAACGAGCTCCATACAAGTAACCAGAGAGAAACACAGAGGAAAAGCTCATCTGGGGACTCCAGTGATCGCCCCTGGGGCCGAGTTTCGCTTAGACTGCACTGGGGGTGGCTGAGGCGGGCGCACAGGTGGCAGGCCCCATGTCCCCCACCCCTGAGGCCCCACTGTCACCTCGGGCATCTCCACGCCAAATGCCTTTAAACAACTCACACCTGTATCCCCTGACCAGATGAGCCCTTGGAGGTCCCAGGGGCCAGGACGCGAGAGACAGGCTTCATCACCCTGCAACCTGCCTTAACACTAGCCCGCACCTTTCTGCACGAAGCCAATGTCCTTGAGACACAAGGCCCCGCCTGATGTGGTGAGCCAGGCCGGCACTGGGCGGCTTACCATGGCAAAGCCCACATCTGCCTTTTTGAGGGCTGGCCCGTCGTTGGTGCCGTCCCCGGTCACGGCCACCACCTGCCGCTGCTCGCCGGTGCTGCTGTCGATGATCCCTGGAATGCAGAGTGGGTCCTCGTCTGGGGGCTGTGGGGGCGGCTGGCTGACTCGGGAAACCCTTCGGGATCGCGACCGTGCCAACCACCCCCAATCCCCTGCCCTTTTGTCGCCTTCGGGGTCAAGTCCTTGTGCCTCGACCGGCAGCCCTGCTCCCCTCCTCCTGCCCTGGCCCATCCTCCAGTGAGATGACACAGGGTGGTGTGACTGGGTGGGAGGCAGGTGGTAAAGTTGTCATCGGCCAACTATGAAGTGTCATCGGTCAAGCACTATGTGACTTGGAGAAATGTCTCCCCCTCCTGGGCCTTAGTTTCCCCATCTGTTACAATGAGAGGCCATTCTCTAGTGGTGTCTTCCATTCATGCTGCTAGCCAGGGAAGCAGAGTGAGCTCTGGCATGTCAGCCCTTCGAGGGCGTCTCCATCATTATCCCCATTTTCCTGAGGAGGAAACTGAAGTTTAGGGAGGGCCGTGTCCAGCAGCAACACGTGTGCAGCCCGGGACCCCGCTTCCTAGGCAGGCCCTGGAGCTTGGCTTTGGGAGCCCCGGGGCAAGAACACACGTGGGGACGATGGCCACACCCAGCCAGCATCATGGCACCTCAGGAAGGGGCACGGCAGGGGGCAGCAGGGGTGAGCGGGCTCCCTCACCTTTGACCAGAGTGTGCTTGTCGGTGGGAGACGATCGGGCGAGGACCCTCAGCTTGGGCCACACCTTGTCCAGACGCTCCTGTTCTATCTGGGAGGGGGAAGCACACAGACGCTGCAGAGCCTGGAGCGGGGG
>NW_024413974.1:0-12127 GCF_014898765.1 Herpailurus yagouaroundi | reverse complement strand
GCTGGGGTGGGTAGGCAAGGTGCACAGGGGCAGGAGGGGCAGGCTTAACTTGCTTCTCCTTAGGTGATCCACTTCAGGAGGGGCCCTGTGGCAGCAGGAGGGAGTCAGATCCGCTGCCAGAGGTTTGGCTCCGCAGAAGTGCAGAGTTGGGTGTTTGCGCGGAGCGAGCAAGTTCCCTGGCAGGAACTGGTTCTCTTTGGGATTTTGGCTGGGGGATGGGCGGGGGAGTTGGCGCTGGTGAGCGCCTTTGTTCCCCACCAAACTGAGCTCTGTCGTCCGGGGGCTCAGCAGCTCTCCTTCCCTTTGTCCTCCAGCCTTCCCGCTTTGTGAGCAGAGCTGTTAACTTATGACCTCCCAGACGCTAAGTCATGCTTGTTGTCGGAACACAGTCTGTCTGGCCCCTCTGCTTTTTGCAAGCCAGACTTGGGTGCTCTGCTTGCCGGCGAGCTGCCCCTCCGCCCCGGCTCCCTCCTGCCAGTCCGTGGAGCGTGCACTGCCTGGTCGCCCTTCCTTCCCTCTTCCGTGGGCCTCTCGTCTGCGCTTCTGTCCGGCGACTCCGTTCTGCTAATCCTCTGGTGGTTTTCTGGGTTATTTAGGCAGGTGTAGGTGGAATCTACGTGATCCCCAGGACGCGCTGTGAGCCCAGCTTCCTCCTACGCCCCCATCTTCCCTCTCAATCTAAAAATACATCTTTAAAATTACCAGTTCTGGAATCTGGGGCAAGATTGCAGAGTAGAAGGACCTTGAGCTCTCCCTGCCTGATATTTACAACTACATATCATCTACATCCAAGTCAATAAATTGGAAAGCAATCTGACTGGCAGAACAAACTGCACAACTGAATATATAGAAGATACTGCATCTGAAAGGGTATGAATGTTTATGAAAACTGTTGTGTTTTCCTTTTCATTTATTTCTATATATTTTTAAATTTCTTCTTTAATTGCCTGGTTGACCCATTCATTCTTTAGCAGAATGTAATTTAACCCCCATGAATTTGGAGGTTTTCTAAACTTTTTCCTGTGGTTGATTTCAAGTTTCATAACATTGTGATCTGAAAATGTATATGGTATGATCTCAATTCTTTTATATTTATTGAGGGATGTTTTGTAACCCAGTATTTGATCTATCTTGGAGAATGTTCCATGTGCACTCGAGAAGAATGTGTATTTTGCTGCTTTAGGATGAAAAATTCTGAATATATCTGTCAAGTCCATCTGATCCAGTGTATCATTCAAGGGCATTGTTTCTTTATTGATTTTCTGTCTGGACGATCTCTCCATTGCTGAAAGTATTAAAGTCCCCTTTAATTACCACATTCTTACCAATAAGATTCCTTATGTTTGTGATTAATTGTTTTATATATTTGGGGGCTTCTAAATTCGGTGCATAAACGGTTAAAATTGTTAACTCTTCTTGAAGGATAGACCCCATAATTGTGATATAATGCTCTTCTTCATCTTTTGTTACACCCTTTAGTTTAAAATCTAGCTTGTCTGATATAAGTATGGCTACTCCAGCTTTCTTTTGACTTCCAGTAGCATGATAGTTCTCCATCCCCTCACTTTCAATCTGAAGGTGTCCTCAGGTCTAAAATGGGTGTCTTGTAGACAGCAAATAGATGGGTCTTGGTTTTTTTTTTTATTATCCAATCTGGTACCCTATGTCTTTTGATTGGAGCATTTCGTCCATTTACATTCAGTGTTATTATTGAAAGATATGGATGTATGGTCATTGTGTTATCTGTAGGTTTTGTGCTTTTAGTGGTGTCTCTGGCCCTTTGTGGTCTTTGAAACATTTCACTCAGAGTCCCCCTTATGATCTCTTGTAGGGCTGTTTTAGTGGTGATGAATTACTTCAGTTTTTCTTTGAGAAAACCTTTATCTCTCTTTGTATTCTGAATGACAGGTTTGCTGGATAAAGGATTCTTGGCTGCACATTTTTCCTATTCAAAACATTGAAAATTTCCTGCCATTCCTTTCTGGCCTGCCAAATTTCAGTAGATAGTTCTGCTATTACATTTATGTGTCTACCCTTGTACATTAAGGCCTGTTTGTCCCCAGCTGCTTTCAGAAATCTCTCTTTATCTTTGTATTTTTCCAGTTTCACTATGATGTGATGTGCAGAAGATCAATTCAAGCTATGTCTGAAGGGAGTTTTCTGTGCTAAAGCTGCTTCTTTGAATTTGCATTTCGATATATTCACCACAGAGCTTGACAAAAAGAGGGCTCAACCTTTGTTTTTACAATTATAGTCTAATGTTTTCCTCAGTCATTTTACCTATGTTCATAAACCACTGATTATTTTCACAAAATCATGAAGATATTGGTACCCTGTGTCTTCTATTTGGTGCATGAGTTGGAATAGTGGGAACTACCCATATGTTCTAATCCATGCCAAACTAGGTCATTCCAGGGACATACTGTAAGATGACAAAATTTATAATGTAATTGTGACTGCCCACACATATTCATAATAATTTTCTTTATAATATTGTCTATTATAATTGGAGGGTTTGGAAAGTGACTAGTACCACTAATAATTGGAACATCTGATATACCATTTCTCTGAATCAACAATAAAAGCTTCTGACTATTACCACCATCATTTGTTCTCTTACATCATCCATAGTTAAAACAGGTTCAGGAACCGGTTGGACTGTATATCCTCCTCTAGCTGGCAATCCAGCACACACAGGAGCACCACTAGGTCTATTTTTCCCCTTTACTTAGCAGGTGTATCCTCAATTTTAGTGGCTATCAACTTCATTACAATATCAACATGAAACCACCTGCTATATCCCAATATGAAACACCTTTATTCATTTGTTTTGTCCTAATTACAGCTGTTCTACTTCTGTCACTTTCAGTTTTAGCAACTGGAATTGCTATGTAACTAACAGAACACAACCTAAGTACCACATTTTTTGACCCTACAGAAATATGAGACACTATTTTATAACAAGTATATTGATATATTGATTCTTCTGGCACCCTGAAGTGTATATCCTAATTTTACCCGATTTGGGAATGATTGCACATATTATTACCTATTATTCAGGAGGAAAAAAAAGAACTCTTTGTATATATAGAAATAGTTTCAGCCATAAGTCCATCAGATTCCTAGCTTTCATTGCATGAGCTCACCATATATTTACTGTAGACATGAATGCCAACACATGAGCATACCTTACATCAGCCTTTGTAATTATTGCTATCCAAACAGGAGTAAAAGTATTTAGTTGACTAACAACCTTTCATGGAGGTGACATCAAATGATCACCAGGCATGCTATGAGTCCTGGGTTTTATCTATTTATTCACAGTGGGGGGCTTAACAGGAATTGTATTAGCTAATTCATTCCTAGATATTCTCCTCCATGACACATATTATATAGTAGCACATTTCCACTATGTCTTATCAATAGAAGCAGTATTTGCTATTATTGGAAGTTTCATTCATTGATTCCCTCTATTTTCATTCTGCACACTTAATTCTACTTAGGCAAAAGTTCACTTCATAATTATATTTGTTGAGGTTGATATAATCTTCTTCCCACAACACTTTCTTGACTTATCAAGAATACCTTCATGCTATTCCAATTATCCAGATGTGTACACAACATGAAATACCATTTCATAAACAGGCTCATTCATCTCATCACCACAGTTATATTAATAATCTTTATAGTTTGAGAAGCTTTTGCATCCAAATGAGAACTAGCAATAGTAGAAGCGATTAATTCTAACTTCAAATGACTACTCTGATGCCGTCCTCCATCTCACATATTTGAAGAATCCACTTGCATAAGTCTAAAATAAGAAAGGAAGGAGTCAAAACTTCTCAAACTTGTTTCAAGCCAACACCATAACCATTACGTTTTTCTCAATAATGAGATGTTATTAAAAATTACAAAACTTTGTCAAAGTTAAATTATAGGTTGAAGTCCTGTATATTTCTATGGCATACCCCTTTCAAATAGGTTTCTAAGATGTGACATCTCCAATGATAAAAGAATACTTACATTTTCATGACAACATGCTGATGATCATCTTAATCAGCTCTTTATTACTTTATATTATTTCATTAATACTAACAACTAAATGGGGGCCCCTGGGTGGTTCAGTCAGTTAAGCATCCAGCTCTTGGTTTCAACCCAGGTAATGATCACCGTTCATGAGTTTGAGCCCCACACAGGGCTCAATAATGACAGTGAAGAGCCTGCTTGGAATGATCTCTCCCTCTCTCTCTGCTCTTCCCCACTTGTTATCTCTCTCTCTCTCTCTCTCTCTCTCTCAAAATAAATATATAAACTTAAAAAAAATACTAAAAGGTAAATGTCACACCCCCTCGAGGAAGATGGCAGTGTAGGAGGACACTGGGCTCACCGTGTCCTGCTGATTGCTTAGATCCCACCCACATATATCTAATTTACCCAGAAAAATACCAGAAAACTAGCAGAACGGACTCTCCAGAGCCAAGCATAGATGAGAGGCCCATGGAAGATGGTAGCAAGGGTGGAAAGGCATTGCGCACTACACGGACTAGTGTGAGGGAGCCAGGGCGGTGGAGGGGCATCCAGGCCACCCAGCAAGGCAGAGCCCCTGAGTCTGGCTTACAAAAGTGGAGGGGCGGGACAGAGTGTGTTCTGACAGCCAGTAGGAATAACCTCTGGAATATTATAAGTCAACAGCTCTGCTCAGAGAGCCGGGGGGCTAAAGGATATTGGGAGAGAGAGTTGTTGAGCCCCAGAGGACAGAGCTCAGCTTAGTGGGGAACAAAGGTGCTGTGAAGCGCCATCTCCCTCGCCCATCCCACAGCAAAATCCCAAAGGGAACCAGTTCCCGTCACGGAACTTGCATGCACCGTGCAAACACCCAACGTTGTGCTTCTGTGGATCCATCCCTCCGATGGGTCTGCCTCCCTTTTGGTGCCACAGAGCCCCTCCTGAAGCAGACCACTGAAGGCAAAGCGAACTGAGCCTACCCCTCCTGCCCCTGTGCACCTTGCAGATCTACCCCGGCTAATATGCCAGATCCAATCAAAAGAGCACCACAAGCCTGGCAGTGTGCAAGTAGCCCAGAGAGAGGCCCCACCACTCGACAGTGAGTCCTGCCCTGGGAGAGGGGACGAAAACGTACACACCAGTCTGACTGTGGCCCCAGGGTGGGCTGGGGGAAGACATCAGGTCTGATTGCAGCCCCGCCTACCAATGCAACTTACTCCAGACAGCACAGGGGAAGAGCCCTGCAGTTCCCCACCACTCCACGGACTATCCAAAATGATGAAATGGAAGAATTCTCCTCAAAAAAAACTCCAGGACATAGCGACAGCTAATGAACTGATCAAAAACGATTTAAGCAATATAGCAGAAAATGAATTTAAAATAATAGTCACAAAATTAATCAATGGCCTTGAAAAAAGTATAGAGGACAGCAGAGAATCTATTACTACAGAGATCAAGGGACTAAGAAACAGTCAGGAGGAGCTAAAAAATGCTATAAATGAGCTGCAAAATAAAATGGAGGCGACCACAGCTCGGATTGAAGAGGCAGAGGAGAGAATAGGTGAATTATAAGATAAAATTATGGAAAAAGAAGAAACTGAGAAAAAGAAATAAAAAAAGTCCAGGAGTATGAGGGGAGACTTAGAGAACTAAGTGACATAATTAAATTAAATAATATATGCATAATTGGTATTCCAGAGGAGGAAGAGAGAGGGAAAGGTGCTGAAGGGGTACTTGAAGAAATAATAGCTGAGAAGTTCCCAGATCTGGTGAAGGAAAAAGTCATTAAAATCCAAGAGGCACAGAGAACTCCCTTCAGACGTAACTTGAATCGATCTTCTGCACGACATATCATAGTGAAACTGGCAAAATACAAGGATAAAGAGAAAATTCTGAAAGCAGCTAGGGTTAAACAAGCTCTAACCTATAAAGGGAGACTGAGAAGACTCGTGATGTATCTGTCTACTGAAATTTGGCAGGCCAGAAAGGAATGGCAGGAAACCTTCAATGTGATGAACAGAAAATATGCAGCTGAGAATCCTTTATCCAGCAAGTCTGTCATTTAGAAAAGAAGGAGAAATAAAGGTCTTCCCAAACAAACAAAACTGAAGGAGTTCATCACCACTAAACCAGCCCTACAAGAGATCCTAAAGGGGATCCTGTGAGACAAAGAACCAGAAACCTCGCTACAAGCATGAAAATAGACATCACAATGACTCTAAACCCATATCTTTCTAAAATAACACTGAATGCAAATGGACTAAATGCGCCAAGCAAAAGACATAGGGTATCAGAATGGATTAAAAAAAAAAAAAACAGGACCCATCTATTTGCTGTCTACAAGAGACTCGTTTTAGACCTGAGGACACCTTCAGATTGAAAGTGAGAGGATGGAGAATTATGTATCATGCTACTGAAAGTCAAAAGAAAGCTGGAGTAGCCATACTTATATCAGACAGACTGGATTTAAATTAAAGGCTGTAACAAGAGATGAAGAAGGTCATTCTATAATAATTACAGGTCTATCCATCAGGAAGAGCTAACAATTATAAATGTCTATGCGCCGAATACAGGAGCCCCCAAATATATATAAAAAATTAATCACATACATAAGCAACCTTATTGATAAGAATGTGGTAATTGCAGGGTACTTTAATACTCCACTTACAACATTGGATAGATCATCTAACACAGGAACAATAAAGAAAGAAGGGCCCTGAATGATACATTGGATCAGACTGACTTGACAGATGTATTTAGAAGTCTGCATCCCAAAGCAACAGAATATATGTTCTTCTCCAGTGCACATGCAATATTCTCCAAGATAGACCACATCCTGGGTCACAAAACAGCCCTTCATAAGTATACAAGAATTGAGATAATAACATGCATACTTTCAGACCACAATGCTATGAAGCTTGAAATCAACCACAGGAAAGTCTGGAAAACCTCCAAAAGCATGGAGGTTAAAGAACATCCTAAAAAAGAATGAATGAGTCAACCAGGCAATTAGAGAAGAAATTTAAAAATATATGGAAACAAATGAAAATGAAAATACAACAATCTAAATGTTTTGGGATGCAGCAAAGGCAGTCCTGAGAGGAAAATACATTGCAATCCAGGCCTATCTCAAGAAACAAGAAAAATCCCAAATACAAAATCTAAAAGCACATGGAAAGGAAATACAGGAAGAATGGCAAAGACACCCCAAACCAAGAGAAGAAGAGAAATAATAAAGATCAGAGCAGAAATAAAGAATATAGAATCTAAAAAAAACTATAGAGCAGATCAATGAAACCAAGAGTTGGTTTTTTGAAAAAATACACAAAACAGATAAACCTCTAGCCAGGCTTCTCAAAAAGAAAAGGGAGATGACCCAAATAGATAAAATCATGAATGAAAATGGAATTATTACAACCAATCCTTCAGAAATACAATCAATTATCAGGGAATACTATGAAAAATTATATGCCAACAAACTGGACAACCTGGAAGAAATGGACAAATTCCTCAGCACATACACACTTCTAAAACTCAAACAGGAAGAAAAAGAAAACTTGAACAGAACCATAAACAACAAAGAAATTGAATCAGTTATCAATAATCTCCCAACAAATTAACAGTCCAGGACCAGATGGCTTCCCTGGGAAGTCTACCAGACATTTAAAGCAGAGATAATACCTATACTTCTGAAGTTGTTTAAAAAAATAGAAAGGGAAGGAAAACTTCCATACTCATTCTATGAAATCAGCATTATTTTGATTCATAAACCAAACAGAGACCCAGGAAAAAAAACAGAACTATAGGCCAATATCCCTGATGAATATGGATGCAAAAATTCTCAATAAGATGCTAGCAAATCGAATTCAACAGCATATAAATGAATTATTCACCATGACAAAGTGGGATTCACTCCTGGGCTGCAGGACAGGTTCAACATTCACAATCAATCAATGTAATACATCACATTAATAAAAGGAAAGAAAAGAACCGTATGATCCTGTCAATCGATGCAGAAAAACCATTTAACAAAATTCAGCTACGTTTCTTAATAAAAACCCTCGAGAAGCGCAGGATAGAAGGAACGTACTTAAACATCATAAAAGCCATTTATGAAAAGCCCACAGCTAATATCATCCTCAATGGGGAAAAACTGAGAGCTTTCTCCCTGCGATCAGGAACATGACAGTGATGTCCACTCTCACCGCTGTTGTTTAACATACTGTTGGAGGTTCTAGCATCAGCAATTAGACAACAAAAGGAAATAAAAGGCATCAATATTGGCAAAGATGAAGTCAAGCTTTCGCTTTTTGCAGATGACATGATATTATACATGGAAAACCCAATAGACTCTACCAAAACTTTGCTAGAACTGATACATGAATTCAGCAAAGTTGCAGGATACAAAATCAGTGTACTGAAACCAGTTGCATTCTTATACACCAATAATGAAGCAACAGAAAGACAAATAAAGAAACTGATCCCATTCACAATTGCACCAAGAAGCATAAAATACCTAGGAATAAATCTAACCAAAGATGTAAAAGATCTGTATGCTCAAAAGTATAGAAAGCTTATGAAGGAAATTGAAGAAGATACAATGAAATGGAAAAACGTTCCATGCTCATGGATTGGAAGAATAAATATTGTTAAAATGTCAATACTACCTAAAGCGATCTACACATTCAATGCAATCCCAATCAAAATTGCACCAGCATTCTTCTCGAAACTAGAACAAGCAATCCTAAAATTTGTATGGAACCACAAAAGGCCCTGAATAGCCAAAGTAATTTTGAAGAAGAAGTCCAAAGCAGGAGGCATCACAATCCCAGACTTTAGCCTCTCCTACAAAGCTGTAATCATCAAGACACCACGGTATTGGCAAAAAAACAGACACAGAGACCAATGGAATATAATAGAGACTCCAGAATTGGACCCACAAAAGTATGGCCAACAACTCTGACGAAGCAGGAAAAAATATCCAATGGAAAAAAAGACAGTCTCTTTAACAAATGGTACTGGGAAAACTGGACAGCAACATGCACAAGAATGAAACTAGACCACTTTCTTACACCATTCACACAAACAAACTCAAAATGGATAAAGGACCTGAATGTGAGGCAGGAAACCATCAAAAACCTAGAGGAGAAAGCAGGGAAAACCTCTCCAACTTCAGCCTCATCAATTTCTTACTTGACACATCCCCAAAGGCAAGGGAATTCAAAGCAAAAATGAACTATTGGGACCTCATGAAGATAAAAAGCTTCTGCACTGCAAAGGAAACAATCAACAAAACTAAAAGGCAACCAACAGAATGGGAAAAGATATTTGCAAATGACATATCGGACAAAGGGCTAGTATCCAAAATCTATAAAGAGCTCACAAACTCCACACCCCAAAAAACAAATAATCCAGTGAAGAAATGGGCAGAAAACATGAATAGACACTTCTCTAAAGAAGACATCCAGATGGCCAACAGGCACATGAAAAGATGCTCAACGTCGCTCCTCATCAGGGAAATACAAATCAAAACCACACTCAGATATCACCTCACGACAGTCAGTGGCTAAAATGAACAAAACAGGAGACAATTGATGCTGGCGAGGATGTGGAGAAAGGGGAACCCTCTTGCAATGTTGGTGGGAATGCGAATTGGTGCAGCCACTCTTATTGTTTATTCTAATGCTATCTGCTCTAGTACTATTCTCACCTGACCTCTTAGGAGACCCAGACAATTACAACCCTGCCAACCCTTTAAATAACCCATCACATATTAAGCCTGAATGATTCTTATTTGCCTATGCGATCCTCTGCTCCATCCCTAATATATTAGGAGGTGTACTAGCCCTACTTAATCTTTTCTATCTTAATTCTAGTATTCATTCCCACACTTCAGGTATCAAAACAGTGAAGTATAATATTTGGACCCCTATGAATGCTTATTCTGATTATTAATAGCAGACTTACTAACACTAACATAAATTGGAGGACAGCCAGCTGAATGTTCATTTATCACTATCAGTCAACTAACATCAATTCTATACTTTTACATTAATGTAATTCTCATGCCATTGCAACTGTAATTGGAAACAACCTTAGGGCACCTGGGCGGCTCAGTCGGTTGAACGTCTGACTTTGGTTCAGGTCATGATCTCATGGTTCGTGAGTTTGAGTCTCACATCAGGCATGCTGCTGTCAGCCTACCAGAGCAGAACCTGCTTTGGATCCTCCATCTCCCTATCTCTAGCCCTCCCCTGCTTGCACTCTCCCAAAACTAAACGCAATTTAAAAAAAAATAAATAAATAAAACAACTTCATAAAATGAAGAGTTTTTGTAGCATATTCTCATTAGGGCTCAAGGATGAAACAGCAGTTCTACCATCAGCACCCAAACCTGACACACAAAAAAAATGACAAGTGTTGACAAGGATATTGAAAAATTGGAACATTCATACACTACTGGTGGGAATGTAACATGGTATGGCCACTTTGGGAGATAGTTTGATAGCTTCTCAAAGATGTAAACATATAATTAACTATCCCAGTAATTTCACCTACAGGTCTCTATGCTGCCCCCCAAAAATAAAAATACAAATGTTCACACAAAAATGCACCAAGTGTTTTTACTAACATTATTTATGGCAGCTCCCAAGTGGAAACAACCCAACTGTTAAACTCATGAATGGACAAACAAAATGAGGTATATTCATTATAAAATCTAACATTCAACCATGAAAATGAATGACATACTGATAAATTCTAGCACAATGATGAGCCTTGAAAACGTTATGCTAAGTGAACGAAACCAGAAACAAAAGGCATGCAAAATTTTTTTGATATGAAATTTCCAGAATAGGAAAATCCATAAATATAGAAAACAGATTCAGGGTTGCCAAGGTTTGGGGGTAATAGGGAGAGAATAATAATGAGTACAGGTTTCATTTTAGGGGTGATGAAAGTTTTGGAACTGGAAGGCAGTGATGGTTGCACACCTCCTAGAATATACTAAAAACCACCTAATTGTACACTTTAAATGGGTAAATATTTTTATCTCAATAAAAAGAAAATGTATGGAGACACAGTAGATTGGGGGTGGCTTGGGGCTGAGGGTGAGAAGAGGAAGTATCTGTAAATGGATGGGGGATTGGGGAGGTTGGTAGAAATATTCCAAAATTAGATATTGGTGATAGTTGCATAACTGTACATTTATTTAAAAACTACTGAATTGTGCACTTCAAATGAATGAATTTTATTATATGTAAATTATACATCAATAAAACTATTTTTTAAAAAGATATGAATGTCTGGTCTGCTCCTAGGGGTATATTGGGGGTATGTTCTAGTTATCAGTAATTTCTAAAAATTCCCCTGGTGATTGTAACATGCAGCTGCAATTGAAAACCATTTTATTAAATCATGGCTTCTGAGTTAAAGAATTGATTGTGGAGAGGGAAGATGGCAGCGTAGGAGGACGCTGGGCAAAAGCGCGCGTCCTGCTGATCACTTAGATTCCACCTACACCTGCCTAAATAACCCAGAAAACCACCAGAGGATTAGCAGAACGGAGTCGCCGGAGCCAAGCGCAGACGAGAGGCCCACGGAAAAGGGTAGGAAGGGCGGCGAAGCGGTGCGCGCTCCACGGACTGGCGGGAGGGAGCCGGGGCGGAGGGGCGGCTCACCGGACAAGGAGAGCCCCCAAGTTTGGCTTGCAAAAAGCGGAGGGGCCTGACGGACTGTGCTCCCACAACAAGCGCGACTTAGCATCTGGGAGGTCATAAGTTAACAGCTCTGCTCACAAAGCGGGAAGGCTGGAGGACAAAGGGAAGGAGAGCTGCTGAGCCCCTGGACCACAGAGCTCAGTTTTGTGGGGAACAAAGGCGCTCGCCAGCGCCATCTCCCCCGCCCATCCCACAGCCAAAATCCCAAAGAGAACCAGTTCCTGCCAGGGAACTTGCTCGCTCCACGCAAACACCCAACTCTGCACTTCTGCGGAGCCAAACCTCTGGCAGCGGATCTGACTCCCTCATGCGGCCACAGGGCCCCTCCTGAAGTGGATCACCTAAGGAGAAGCAAGCTAAGCCTGCCCCTCCTGCCCCTGTGCACCTTGCCTACCCACCCCAGC
>NW_024413973.1:0-2118 GCF_014898765.1 Herpailurus yagouaroundi | reverse complement strand
ACTGGAGAGTGTGATGCTAAGTGAAATAAGCCATACAGAGAAAGACAGATACCATATGGTTTCACTCTTATGTGGATCCTGAGAAACTTAACAGGAACCCATGGGGGAGGGGAAGGAAAAAAAAAAAAGAGGTTAGAGTGGGAGAGAGCCAAAGCATAAGAGACTGTTGAGAACTGAGGAGAAACTAAGGGTTGATGGTGGGTGCGAGGGAGGATAGGGTGGGTGATGGGTATTGAGGAGGGCACCTTTTGGGATGAGCACTGGGTGTTGTATGGAAAACAATTTGACAATAAATTTCATATATAAATAAAAAAAATGAAGTCTAGATTGTCTGATATAAGTATGGCTACTCTGGCTTTCTTTTGTTGACCATTAGCATGATAGATGGTTGTAGATCCCCTTACTTTCAATCTGAAGGTGTCTTTAGGTCTAAAGTGGTCTCTTTTAAACAACATATAATTGGATCTTGTTTTCCTATCCATTCTGTTACCCTATGTCTTTTGATTGGAACATTGAGTCCATTGACATTTAGAGTAATGAAAGATATGAGTTTATTGCCATTATGTTGCTTGTAGAGTTGGAGTTTCTGGTGGTGTTTTCTTGTCCTTTCTAATCTTTGTTGCTTTTCGTGTATGTATGATGTATGTATGTATTCATATTTTCATCTTTTCTCCCCTCAGGAAGTCCCCTTTAAAACGTACTGCAGGGCTGGTTTAGTGGTCACAAACTCCTTTAATTTTTATTTGCCTGGGAACCTTTTTATATCTCCTTCTATTTTGAATGACAGTCTCGCTGGATAAAGAATTCCTGGCTGCATATTTTTCTGATTCAGCACATTGAATATATCCTGCCACTCCTTTCTGGCCTGCCATGTTTCTGGGGATAGGTCTGCTGCAAACCTGATCTGTCTTCCCTTATAGGTTAAGGACTTTTTTTCCCTTGCTGCTTTCATGATTCTCTCCTTGCCTGAGTAGTTTGTGAATTTGACTATGATATGCTTTGTTTATGGTTGGTTTTTGTTGAATCTAATGGGAGTCCTCTGTGCTTCATGGATTTTGATGTTTGTGTCTTTCCCCAGGTTAGGAACATTTTCCACTATGATTTGCTCACATAACCATTATACCCCTTTTTCTCTCTCTTCCTCTTCTTCTGGGACCCTATGATTCTGCTGTTGTTCCTTTTTAATGAGTCACTGATTTCTCTAATTCTTACATAGTGCTCTTTTGCCTTAATCTCCCTCTTTTTTTCTTCTTCATTAGTCTCTATTAGTTTGTCCTCTATATCGCTGATTCTCTGTTCTACCTCATCCATCCTTGCCACTGCAGCATCCATTCAAGATTGTAGCTCAGTTGCAACATTTTTTATTTCATCCTGACTAGCTTTTACTTCTTTTACCCCCACAGAAAGGAATTCTAATCTATTTTTGACTCCAGCTAATATTCTTATTATTGTGATTCTAAATTCTGGTTTAGACGTCTTGTTTTTATCTGTGTTGGTTGAGTTCCTGACTGTAGTTACATCCTGATCTTTCCTTTGGGATGAATTCCTTTGTTTTCTCATTTTGAAGGGAGAAAAGGAATTAATGATGTAGAAAAAATGTAAATTAAAAAAATATTAAAATTAAAGAATTAAAAACACACACACAAAATCAAAAAGATAATGCTAGATCCTAGGTGTGTTTTGGTCTGGTGTTGAAAGTGGCTTGATAGATTAGAGAAAAAAGGAGAAAGAAGGAAAAAAAAAAGGAAATCATTTCAAAATTTGAAAAACTGAATACACCAAAGTAGACTAAAATGAAATGATATAAGTAAACTAGAATTTGAAAAAAATTAAACAAAAGTAAAAAATATAGTAAAAAAATTAAAGGAAAATATTTTTAATAAAATTTGAAAATAAAAATGATTTTTTTTTCTTTTTTCTGTATTCAAGAAAAGGAAAAGAGAATCATGGAGACTTTTTAGAGCTCTAACTTACACCATTTTAAATACATTATACAGGATGGAGAGGGAAGATGGCAGCATAGGAGGACGCTGGGCTCACCTCGCGTCCTGCTGATCACTTAGATTCCACCTACACCTGCCTAAATAACCCAGAAAACCGCCAGAGGATTAGCAGAAC
>NW_024413972.1:0-8646 GCF_014898765.1 Herpailurus yagouaroundi | reverse complement strand
TTCTTATTCATTTTTTTGTTCTTATTTGTAGTCCCTGCTCCAACTATGTCATCTTCACCTCTAATACTCCCTCTTTTATTTTTTTAACAGTCTTTACCTGTTTTCAACAATCTTTAACAGTAGCTTGAAGTCTGCTTATCTGGTAAACATAGAAGTACCTATAAATCTAACTTATTTTTGTTCATGCTGCTTTGTGATACATATGACTCTGTGATGTTTTTACCTTGCATAGAGCCACATAATGAGAAGGCACTCAGTCCGGATTTTTTTGGTATCATAAAAAATGCTTCAAACACAAATTCATATATATACATATTTTACACAATATTTTATATCTACATGCACACATGTCTAGAAGTTTTATTGCTTCTTATTATAGGCCCCAGTCTACCCTAAAGAAGAGGATAGTGGGAAATACATGCTAAGTTCCATTATAAATTTTTAAGATTGTGCAGTGGCGCCTGAGGGGGTCAGTCAGTAACTCAGTTGGTTAGGTGTCTGACTCTTGATTTCGGCTCAGGTCATGATCTCAATGGTTCATGAGTTCAATCCCTATGTAGGGCTCTGTGCTCACTATGTGGATCCTGCTGTGGCTCTTCTGTTCCACCCCACTTTCTGGTCCTCTCCTGCTCTCTCTCTCCCTTGTTCTCTCTTTCTCAAAAATAAATAAATGTTAAAAAAATTTAAATATTGTGCAAACCATTATATTTAAATTCAATGAAAATGCTCTAAGTTATACTGACTGAAAAAAAGTGACAAAATTGCTTTTTTTTAATTGACTTCATTTGGAAGGCTACGAAAGCACACATAGAACTATAAAATTGAAGAAGCACAAAATAAGTAGCTATAGAAGGGGAATATAAATGATGGGAGTAAAAGAGTAAGAAAGTGGTACTAACATATCTTTTTAAAATTTTAGCTTGAAGTTTTCATATTCATGTTGTAAACCTAAAATGTTTTAGATGCTCCATTTACCAAATAGATGATCTAAATTCTAAGAGTGGTAGTGCCCATTTAATGGACAAATATGAATGTTGTTGCAAGAAAAGTTTATATAAAAACGTTTTCAGGTTGATAAACATCATAATGTTTCTGAAACATAATTCATTTGAAAAGAATTGCATATATGTCAGAGTGTACTTGAAGCAACCAGAAAGATCTTGGAGAAGGGAGATATGAGAAATGATTGACTGTGTATGTGTCATTTCTCTTTCTAGTAATCCACTTGTTCTGGGATTTCCTAACGTTTTAGGGAAGAATTTACCTAGATTATGACTCTTGATGATTTTGCACAAGGCTTTAGGTTGGATTTAAGGCATTGAGTAAAGAGAAAACTTTGACTGGAGCGACAGGTGGCCACTGGTATATAAAAATAACATTTTTAATGTTTATTTTTGAGAGACAGTGAGTGTGTGTTAATGGAGGAGCATCAGAGAGAGAGAGGGATATAGAGAATCCAAAGCAGGATCCGCAATGTCAGCAAAAAGCCTGACATGGGGCTTGAACTCATGAACCATGAGATCGTGACCTGAGCCAAAGTCAGATGCTCAGGTTCCCCTATAAAAAGAACATTTTATGTTGAAAATTAAATTTCACAAGAATTACAAATTGTATAAATAATAAAACTAGCTTTAATTATAGATTAATTATTAAAAATTGTAAAATAAATATGCCTGAAAAATCTAGGAAAACTTAAGTCCCATATTTTCAATATTAACAGAAAATCCTGCTTTTTAAAATCAGATATGTCTCAGAAAAACCTGGAATGATAGAAGTCATTTTTTGTAAGTAGAATCAAGCTACATGGATTTGCAAATTATTTAGCTAAATGCCAAACTCTGTGCTGTTTAACAAAAATTCCTTTTCTAAAATATCAGTAAGGTATTAGAAGAATGCTTAGAGGTTTTTTTAATAAAACTTTTTAATTCCCTCCAGCTTTGATGTATTCCCTATCAAAGAATAGAATTTTGATATGTTCTGTGTGGTCTTTAATTGCATCCTATATATTAAATCTTGCTTAGGTATCAGGAAGTAACAATTTAACCTATCAGCACAGAGCCCAGTGTGAGTCTGGAACTCATGAGCTGTGAGATTACAACCTGAGCCAAAATCAATAGTTGGATGCTTAACCAACTGAGCCAACCAGACACCCAAGAGACTATGCTTTTTATACATAATGTGGAAGAAGAGGGGGTCCAAGAGAAAGTATAATTCACATCTTATACTTCTAAATGCATTACAGCACAAGATTTGGGTTATTCTCTCACTCTTCTGAGCACATTCTCCAAATTGGCTATTGGAAGGGCATCTCAACCATGAATAATATACTTTAATCTCCAGTCTTAAAAGCTTCTTTAGTAAATACACTATTTCAATTTATTGCTTCTACAGCAGAAGAAAGGTCTTTCATGTGAAAAACAAAATTAAAAAAAAAAAAGATCATTCATGTAGTCACATCAATATCCATTGATTTTGGAATAGTGCTAAACACTAGGACTAGGCCCAGTAAGCAGCAAAGAAGCCCTTTCCAAGAAAGAACTTATTTGAATACCATATGCAAACCCAAACTTATTATAGTATATCACTTTTGGGTTTTTTTCATATTTTTTTCTTAAAATCAGAGATATCATAATATATTGTCTGAAGCTTACATAATATTTTTCAGGACTCTTTCATATATATTTGTCTCATTTGCTATTTACAATACCTTATAAAACAAGAAAAACAATTGTTACTATCCTCAGTCTACATAAAAGTAAACTCAGATTCAAAGAGGTTAAGTGACTTTCCCAGTCATCTAGGTAGTAAGAAAGAGGTAGGATAAGACTAAGACATAAGTTTACTGATCCTGTTGCAAATATGCCTTCATACTTTTTCTTTCCCATCAGTTTCAAGTGGACTTCTCTCTCCTTATTCGTTTTTAAATTAAATTTAGAGTCTAGAAAGCACTAGTATTTTATCAGCCTATCATTTTTAGAGATTTGTTAAATACTTTGGGTAGCAAGCCTATCTCTTGAGAGATTAACAAAACAGACAGAAAATATTTTCATTTACTTAATTTTCTAAAGACTGTAGTTTTCTTTACTAACTGTTCTTTATACAGGAAAGAGAAAATCAATAGATGGTGCTGTGAGAACCACTGTACAATGTAGGTCCAGTTGTCATGTAGCTTGAACAAATATTGACCAATATTTATCTGCCAAGACAGAACAACAATAGTAAATGTTTGATTTTAACCTGAAAGATGGCACTAATAAAACATACCTAATCTGTCTGGCATACAGGAAAGAACACTTCTTTCAATTTATCCTTACTAATATAGCAAGAACTGATTTGTGTCAGGATTTACCCTCATTACTTATTGGTCAATGACAAAACAAATTAACAAAAAAAGTTCCACCTATAGATCTTCCCTTGCTGGAGAAAACAATTATGGAAGAGAAGAAAAACTAAATTATTTTTAATTTTTTTGGTTTTAAAATAACAATGAAAATAATAAGACTTTATTAACTAAGAGAAAGACACCTCTAAGAACAGTATTAAAGACAATTATCTGCCAGGAACTATGTTTCTTTGCTGTTCACAGAAAGTTGAGGAAAAGCTTAACGAAGGCAATTTAAGAAAGCAGATGCTCTGGTCTTTTTGGTCCTCATACAATTTCCAGTTATAATCGTGGCCATTTACCACCTGAATCAGTCCAGTAAAAATGTATGGTTTCTTTTTATGAAATAATTTTGTTACCTACCTCATATTTTCACAGTAGTACATTTGACCACATCACAGTCCAAAATGTATAGATTATCCCTTTATCAAATATTCTCATTAAAATGTCACCCATGAACACGAACTTATGGTGTAAAAAATGAAGTGGGTATCCTAGGGCATAAAGTAATGTTAAAATAAATCAGAGAGGTAATGTGGTAATGCTAGTGTTTAAACTGCCCATATGTTTATTTTTTTCTGACTGATGAAGTATTTTTTAAAAGTTCCCCCTTAAATACTCTCCACAGTTTCATTGGCAACAAATGAGAAGTACTCCAAAAAGTTCTGTTATTTAACATGGTAACTAGAGTAAAAGCCAACTAAAAATAGACATATTTTTAGTTTGTGGTTATATAGACGTGTATAGAATAGAATTTGTTTGTATAATTTATAAATAAATAAACTGCCAAGAAAAGTGACAGTTTACTTAAGAGAAGGGCTTGTCAATTATTTTCATCACTACCATTTGCAAATGTGTGAAAAAATAATTTGTATTTTACTAAGCTGGTCTCTGGAGTATCTTATATGTACACCAAAATAATACATTATTGAAAAATTACTTTTTTTTCAATATATGAAATTTATTGTCAAATTGGTTTCCATACAACACCCAGTGCTCATCCAAAAAGGTGCCCTCCTCAATACCCATCACCCACCCTACCCTCCCTCCCACCCCCATCAACCCTCAGTTTGTTCTCAGTTTTTAAGAGTCTCTTATGCTTTGACTCTCTCCCACTCTAACCTGTTTTTTTTTTCTTCCCCTCCCCCATGGGTTTCTGTTAAGTTTCTCAGGATCCACATAAGAGTGAAAACATATGGTATCTGTCTTTCTCTGTATGGCTTATTTCACTTACCATCACACTCTCCAGTTCCATCCATGTTTCTACAAAGAGCCATATTTCGTTCTTTCTCATTGCCATGTAGTATTCCATTATGTATATAAACCACAATTTCTTTATCCATTCATCAGTTGATTGACATTTAGGTTCTTTCCACAATTTGGTTATTGTTGAGAGTGCTGCTATAAACATTGGGGTACAAGTGCCCCTATGCATCAGTACCCCTGTATCCCTTGGGTAAATTCCTAGCAGTGCTATTGCTGGGTCATAGGGTAGGTCTATTTTTAATTTTTTGAGGAACCTCCACACTGTTTTCCAGAGTGACTGCACCAATTTGCATTCCCACCAACAGTGCAAGAGGGTTCCCGTTTCTCCACATCCTCTCCAGCATCTATAGTCTCCTGATTTGTTCATTTTAGCCACTCTGACTGGCGTGAGGTGATATCTGAGTGTCGTTTTGATTTGTATTTCCCTGATGAGGAGCGACGTTGACCATCTTTTCATGGGCCTGTTGGCCGTCTGGATGTCTTCTTTAGAGAAGTGTCTATTCATGTTTTCTGCCCATTTCTTCACTGGGTTATTTGCTTTTCGGGTGTGGAGTTTGGTGAGCTCTTTATAGATTTTGGATACTAGCCCTTTGTCCGATATGTCATTTGTAAATATCTTTTCCCATTCCGTTGGTTGCCTTTTAGTTTTGTTGGTTGTTTCATTTGCTGTGCAGAAGCTTTTTATCTTCGTAAGGTCCCAGTAGTTCATTTTTGCTTTTAATTCCCTTGCCTTTGGGGATGTGTCGAGTAAGAGATTGCAACGGCTGAGGTCAGAGAGGTCTTTTCCTGCTTTCTCCTCTAGGGTTTTTTTTTTGTTTTGTTTTGTTTTTTTTTTTTTTTTAATTTTTTTTCAACGTTTATTTATTTATTTGGGACAGAGAGAGACAGAGCATGAACGGGGGAGGGGCAGAGAGAGAGGGAGACACAGAATCGGAAACAGGCTCCAGGCTCTGAGCCATCAGTCCAGAGCCCGACGCGGGGCTCGAACTCACGGACCGCGAGATCGTGACCTGGCAGAAGTCGGACGCTTAACCGACTGTGCCACCCAGGCGCCCCTCTCCTCTAGGGTTTTGATGGTTTCCTGTCTCACATTCAGGTCCTTTATCCATTTTGAGTTTATTTTTGTGAATGGTGTGAGAAAGTGGTCTAGTTTCAACCTTCTGCATGTTGCTGTCCAGTTCTCCCAGCACCATTTGTTAAAGAGACTGTCTTTTTTCCATTGGATGTTCTTTCCTACTTTGTGAAAGATTAGTTGGCCACACGTTTGTGGGTCTAGTTCTGGGTTTTCTATTCTATTCCATTGGTCCATGTGTCTGTTTTTGTGCCAATACCATGCTGTCTTGATGATGACAGCTTTGTAGTAGAGGATAAGTCTGGGATTGTGATGCCTCCTGCTTTGGTCTTCTTCTTCAAAATTGCTTTGGCTATTCGGGGCCTTTTGTGGTTCCATATGAATTTTAGAATTGCTTGTTCTAGCTTCAAGAAGAATGCTGGTGCAATTTTGATTGGGATTGCATTGAATGTGTAGATAGCTTTGGGTAGTATTGACATTTTGACAATATTTATTCTTCCAATCCATGAGCAGGGAATGTCTTTCCATTTCTTTATATCTTCTTCAATTGTCTTCATCAGCTTTCTATAGTTTTCAGCATACAGATCTTTTACATCTTTGGTTAGATTGATTCCTAGGTATTTTATGCTTCTTGGTGCAATTGTGAATGGGATCCGTTTCTTTATTTGTCTTTCTGTTGCTTCATTGTTAGTGTATAAGAGTGCAACTGATTTCTGTACATTGATTTTGTATCCTGCAACTTTGCTGAATTCATGTATCAGTTCTAGCAGACTTTTGGTGGAGTCTATCGGATTTTCCATGTATGATATCATGTCATCTGCAAAAAGCGAAAGCTTGACTTCATTTTTGCCAATTTGGATGCCTTTGATTTCCTTTTGTTGTCTGATTGCTAATGCTAGCACTTCCAACACTATATTAAACACCAGCGGTGAGAGTGGGCATCCCTGTCGTGTTCCTGATCTCAGGGAAAAAGCTCTGTTTTTCCCCATTGAGGATGATGTTAGTTGTGGGCTTTTCATAAATGGCTTTTATGATGTTTAAGTATGTTCCTTCTGTCCCGACTTTGTCAAAGGTTTTTATTAAGAAAGGGTGCTGGATTTTGTCAAAGGCCTTTTCTGCATCGATTGACAGGATCATATGGTTCTTATCTTCTCTTTTATTAATGTGATGTATCACGTTGATTGATTTGCGAATGTTGAACCAGCTCTGCATCCCAGGAATGAATCCCACTTGATCATGGTGAATAAATCTTTTTATATGCTGTTGAATTCGATTTGCTAGTATCTTATTGAGAATTTTTGCATCCATATTCATCAGGGATATTGGCCTGTAGTTCTCTTTTTTTACTGGGTGTCTGTCTGGTTTAGGAATCAAAGTAATGCTGGCTTCATAGAATGAGTCTGGAAGTTTTCCTTCCCTTTCTATTTCTTGGAATAGCTTGAAGGATATGTATTATCTCTGCTTTAAACGTGTGGTAGAACTCCCCTGGGAAGCCATCTGGTCCTGGACTCTTATTATGTTGGGAGATTTTTGAGGACAGATTCAATTTCTTCGCTGGTTATGGGTCTGTTCAAGCTTTCTATTTCCTCCTGATTGAGTTTTGGAAGAGTGTGGGTGTTCAGGAATTTGTCCATTTCTTCCAGGTTGTCCAATTTGTTGGCATATAATTTTTCATAGTATTCCCTGTAATTGCTTGTATCTCTGAGGGATTGGTTGTAATAATTCCATTTTCATGCATGATTTTATCTATTTGGGTCATCTCCCTTTTCTTTTTGAGAAGCCTGGCTAGAGGTTTGTCAATTTTGTTTATTTTTCCAATAAACCAACTCTTGGTTTCGTTGATCTGATCTACCAATTTTTTAGATTCTATATTGTTTATTTCTGCTCTGATCTTTATTATTTCTCTTCTTCTGCTGGGTTTAGGCTGCCTTTGCTGTTCTGCTTCTATTTCCTTTAGGTGTGCTGTTAGATTTTGTATTTGGGATTTTTCTTGTTTCTTGAGGTAGACCCGGATTTCAATGTGTTTTCCTCTCAGGACTGCCTTCGCTGCATCCCAAAGCATTTGGATTGTTGTATTTTCATTTTCATTTGTTTCCATATATTTTTTAATTTCTTCTCTAATTGCCTGGTTAACCCACTCATTCTTTAGTAGAGTGTTCTTTAACCTCCATGCTTTTGGAGGTTTTCCAGACTTTTTCCTGTGGTTGATTTCAAGCTTCTTAGCATTGTGGTCTGAAAGTATGCATGGTATGATTTCAATTCTTGTAAACTTATGAAGGGCTGTTTTGTGACCCAGTATATGATCTATCTTGGAGAATGTTCCATGTGCACTCGAGAAGAAAGTATATTCTGTTGCTTTGGGATGCAGAGTTCTAAATATATCTGTCAAGTCCATCTGATCCAATGTGTCATTCAGGGCCCTTGTTTCTTTATTGACCGTGTGTAGATGACCTATCCATTTCTGTAAGTGGAGTGTTAAAGTCCCCTGCAATTACCATATTCTTATCAATACGGTTGCTTATGTTTGTGAGTAATTGTTTTATATATTTGGGGGCTCCAGTACTTGGTGCATAGACATTTATAATTGTTAGCTCTTCCTGATGGATAGGCCCTGTCACTATTATATAATGTCCTTCTTCATCCCTTGTTACAGCCTTTAATTTAAAGTCTAGTTTGTCTGATATAAGTATGGCTACTCCACCTTTCTTTTGGCTTCCAGTGGCATGATAAATAGTTCTCCATCCCCTCACTCTAAATCTAAAGGTGTCCTCAGATCTGAAATGAGTCTCTTGTAGACAGCAAATAGATGGGTCTTGTTTTTTTATCCATTCTGATACCCTATGTGTTTTGGTTGGCGCATTTAATCCATTTACATTCAGTGAAATATATACAATTTTTAGGTTTCTGTTACATATGAGAAAACTGA
>NW_024413971.1:0-2361 GCF_014898765.1 Herpailurus yagouaroundi | reverse complement strand
TACCAAACATTTAAAGAAGAGTTAATACCTATTCTTCTCAAACTGTTCCAAAAATAGAAATGGAAGGAAAACTTCCAAACTCTATCTACAAATCCAGCATTATCTTGATTCCAAAGCCAAAGACTCCACTAAAAAAGAACTACAGACCAATTAACATGATGAAATTGGATGCAAAAACTCCCAAGCAGATACTATCAAATTGAATCCAACAGTACATTAAAATAATTATGCATCTTGATTACATGGGATTTATTCCTGGGCTACAAAGCTGGTTCAATATTTGCAAATCAATCATCATAATTAATAAAAGAAAGGATAAGAACCATATGATCCTGTTAATAGATGCAGAAAAAAAACATTTGAGAAAACACAGCATACTTTCTTGGTAAAAACCCTCAACAAAGTAGGGGTAGAGGGACATACCTCAACATCATAAAGGCCATATAAGTAAGACCCACAGGTAATATAATCCTCAATGGGGAAATACTGAGAGATTTTCCTACTCTCACCTTACTATTTAACATAGTACTGGAAGTCTTAGCCTCAGCAATCAGACAACAAAAAGAAATAAAAGGCATCCAAATCAGAAAGGAAGAAGTCAAACTTTCACTATCGACAGTTGACATGATACTCTATGTAGAAAACGCAAAAGATTCCACCAAAATATTGCTAGAACTAATATATGAATTCAGCAGACTGGCAGGATATAAAATCATTGTAGAAAAATCTGTTGTCATTATACCAATAATGTAGCAACAGAAAGAGAAATTGAGGAATCGATCCTATTTACAATTGCACTCAAACCTATAAGATACCTAGGAATAAACCTTACCAAAGAGGTCTATACACTGAAAACTATAGAAAACTTATGAAAGAAATTGAAGAGAACACAAAGAAAGTTAAAAACACTCCATGCTCATGTATTGGAAGAAAAAAATTGTTAAATGTCTATATTACCTAAAACAATCTACACATTTAATGCAATCACTCTAAAAATACCAACAACATGTTTTACAGAGCTAGAACAAACAATCCTAAAATTTGTATGGAACCAAATACAATTTGTATGGACCCCGAATAGCCAATGCAGCCCTGAAAAAGAAAAGCAAAGCTGGAGGCATCATGATTCCACACTTAAAGCTATATTAGAAATATTTAGTCATCAATACAGTATGGTACTGGCACAAAAACAGACATATTAATCAATGGAACAAAATAGAAAACTGCAAAATGGACCCACACCTATATGATCAACTAATCTTCAACAAAGCAGCAAAGAATATCCAATGGAAAAATGACAGTCTCTTCAGCTAATGGTGTGGGAAAAACTGAACAGTGACATGCAGAAGAATGAAACAGGACCACTTTCTTACACCATACACAAAAATAAATTCAAAATGGATTAAAGACCAACTGTGAGACAGGAAACCATCAAAATCCTACAGGAGAATACAGACAGCAATCTCTTTGACCTTGTCTGGAGTAACTTATTAGACACAGTGCCATAGGCAAGGGAAACAACAGCAGAAATAAACTTTTGGGACTTCCTCAAGATAAAAATCTCCTGCACAGTGAAGGAAATAATCAACAAAACTAAAAGGCAACCTATGGAATCAGAGAAGATATTTGCAAATGAAATATCTGATAAAGGGTTAATATCCAAAATTTATAAAGAACATATCAAACTCAATACCGCCAAAACAAATAATCCAGTTAGGAAATGGGCAGAAGAAATGAAAAGACACTTTTCCAAAGAAGACATCCAGATGGCTAACAGACACATGAAAAGATATTCCACATCACTCATCATCAGAGAAAAAGAAATTAAAACCATGATGAGATACCACCTCACACCTGTCAGAATGACTAAAATTAACAATACAAGAAACAACAAATGTTGGCAAGGGTGTGTAGAAAGGTGAGCCCTCTTGCACTGTTGTTAGGAATGCAAACTGGTGCAGCCACTCTGGAAAACAGTATGGAAGGTCCTCAAAAAGTTAAAATTAGAACTACCCTACAACCTAGCAATTGCACTACTAGCTACTTGCCCAAATAATAAAAAAATACAGATTAGAATGAGCACATGTACCCAGTTGTTTATAGCAGCATTATCAGCAATAGCCAAACTTTGGAGAAAGCCCAAATGTTCATTGACTGATGAATAGATAAAGAAGAGGTGGTATATAAATACAATGGAATATTAATCAGCCATCAAAAAGAATGAAATCTTGCCATTTGCAGTAACATGGATAGAGCTAGAGTGTATTCTGCTAGGCAAAATAAGTAAGGTAGATAGAGAAATTTACCACATGATATCAGTGATATATAGAATTTAAGTAACAAAACAGATGAGAATATGGT
>NW_024413970.1:0-3182 GCF_014898765.1 Herpailurus yagouaroundi | reverse complement strand
TTCTAAATTCACTTTCTGTTATATTATTTAAATCCTTTTTGATCAGCTCATTAGCTGTTGTTATTTCCTGGAGATTCTTCTGAGGGGAATTCTTCCGCTTGGTCATTTTGGATAGTCCCTGGCGTGGTGAGGACCTGCAGGGCACTTCCCCTGTGCTGTGGTGTATAACTGGAGTTGGTGGGCGGAGCCGCAGTCAGACCTGATGCCTGCCCCCAACCCACCGCTGTGTCCACAGTCAGACTGGTGTGTGCCTTCTCTTCCCCTCTCCTAGGGGCGGGATTCACTGTGGGGTGGGGTGGCCTGTCTGGGCTACTTGCACACTGCCAGGCTTGTGATGCTGGGGATCTGGCGTCTTAGCTGGGGTGGGTAGGCAAGGTGCACGGGGGCAGGAGGGGCAGGCTTAGCTTGCTTCTCCTTAGGTGATCCACTTCAGGAGGGGCCCTGTGGCAGCAGGAGGGAGTCAGATCCGCTGCCGGAGGTTTGGCTCTGCAGAAGCGCAGAGTTGGGTGTTTGCGCGGAGCGAGCACGTTCCCTGGCAGGAACTGGTTCTCTTTGGGATTTTGGCTGGGGGATGGGCGGGGAAGATGGCGCTGGCGAGCGCCTTTGTTCCCCACCAAACTGAGCTCTGTAGTCCGGGGGCTCAGCAGCTCTCCTTCCCTTTGTCTTCCAGCCTTCCCGCTTTCTGAGCAGAGTTGTTAACTTATGACCTCCCAGCCGCTAAGTCGCGCTTGCTGTTGGAACACAGTCCGTCAGGCCCCTCTGCTTTTTGCAAGCCAGACTCGGGGGCTCTGCTTGGTCGGCGAGCCGCCCCTCCACCCCGGCTCCCTCCCGCCAGTCTGTGGAGCACGCACCGCCTCGCCGCCCTTCCTACCCTCTTCCGTGGGCCTCTCATCTGTGCTTGGCTCCGGCGACTCCCTTCTGCTAATCCTCTGTTGGTTTTCTGGGTTATTTAGGCAGGTGGAGGTGGAATCTAAGTGATCAGCAGGAGGAGCGGTGAGCCCAGAGTCCTCCTACGCCACCATCTTCCTCCTATCTCTCGGTTGTATCAATTCTAAATCTCTTTCCTCCTTAGTTTTTATCAACCCTTTCATCAGAGGTGCAATGATAGGGTCCTCATGTTCCTTGGAAGGAGATATTAAGTGAGGCTGGTAATTAGAAAAAGGAATGGAAGTGACTGGATAGGCAGTCTTTTGTTTAACATGAGTAGGGATTTTTGTATTTTCAGGTAAAGGAGCAGGGGGGTATAATTAATTATAAGCAGCGGGCAGTAGCCTTCAAGTTATCATTTGTGGGTGGCAGCGGAGACCATTCTTCTAAAGTATCTTCCTCAGGTGCTATCGCCTTGATTTCTTCAGAGGAAGACTCATCCTCAAAACTATCAGATGTAAAATACAACTCATCTTCTTCTTGATGAGGTTTTAATTTGGGTGAACTTATATTTTTCTCTGAGTCAGACTGTAAAGGCTGTAAAGCCATCTCAATTAAAGACCATAAAGACCAAACTTTAAAATTTTTTTTTCAACGTTTATTTATTTTTGGGACAGAGAGAGACAGAGCATGAACGGGGGAGGGGCAGAGAGAGAGGGAGACACAGAATCGGAAACAGGCTCCAGGCTCTGAGCCATCAGCCCAGAGCCTGACACGGGGCTCGAACCCACGGACCGCGAGTTCGTGACCTGGCTGAAGTCGGACTCTTAACCGACTGCGCCACCCAGGTGCCCCAATAAAGACCAAACTTTTAAAGAAATGATATCTCCATTTTCATGTGCACATCTAAGCGTTTTCATAATTAACGTCCGTTGTTTAAGGTTTAAAAGATTTTTTTTCCAGAAGGATTAAACCAATAGCAATGTTTTTTAACCAAGTACCAGACCTCATCAAAAGTTCTCCTTTTCACTTTTACTCCTGAACTTTGCAATAAAGTACGAAGTAATTTAGAGTAAGCTTCATGATCATGAGACTGGGAGTTTCCCATACTTCACTATCCGAAAGCTGGGACTCGCCTGTCCCTACCGCTCCACTTTGGTCCTCTGTGACTGTAAACCAAAGTAGTCTCAAAGACTGTTTGCCATGCCATACCCTGCTCGCTGTACCAATTGTTGCAAGAAGTATGGCTGGATTCGCAAAAGATGAGTCCGCAAAGTGCAGTTAAGTGAGGGTCCTCATACTGGAGTCGGAATGAGGCTCCCACTCCAGAATGAAGCTTCTTTTTATTAGGATAATTGCTAAAGACTACTTGCATAAAGCCAGCTAAGGAAATGTGTTAATCAATCTAATGGTTTACTTTTTCAAGGTTGAATTTTGAGTTAATTGGTTTCTATAACAGTAGGAAGGGTCAGGTGTGAAGGAGAATCTGGCCCTGGACAATGTTAGTGGCTCTAGGTGTTCCTTAGGCGCCACATTCAGCTGTGTAAACATGTCCTAAGGCCTTGCACCTTCTCCAGCCCTTCCCTTTAGAAGTCTTTTCCTTTAATGCTTCTCTCCTGCATTTCCCACATCTGTGGTGCCTGGGTGGCTCAGTAAGTTAAGTATCTGGATTTTGATTTGTGCTCATATAATGATCTCATGGTTTGTGGATTTGAGCCCCACATCAGATTCTGTGCTATTAGCACAGAGCCTGCTTAGGATTCTATCTCTTTCTCCCTGCCCCTCTCCTGCTCACACTGTTTCTCTCTCCTAAACATACATACATACATACATAAAATCTAGTTGGTCTGATATTAACATGGCTATTTTAGCTTTCTTTTAAAGTCAATTTACCTGATAGATGGTTTTCCATCCCCTCACTTTCAATATGCAGTTGCTTTAAGTCTAAAATGTGTCTCTTGTAAGCAGTACATAGATGGTTCTTGTTTTTTTAATCCATTATGATACCCTGTATCTTTTTATTGAAGCATTTAGTCCATTTACATTCATCAAATTATTGATAGAAATGAAGTTAGTGTCATTGTACTACATGTAAAGTGTGTGTTTCTGGAGATTCTCTCTCTTCCTTTCTTGTCTTTTCTGCTTTTGGTCTTTATTTACCATGCAAATAATCCCCTTTCATATTTCTCACAGTGCTGGTTTCATAGTCATGAGATCCTTTATTTTTTGTCTGGGAAACTATCTTTCCTTCTATTCTGAATGACAACTGCTGATCAAAAAGGATTTAAATAATATAACAGAAAGTGAATTTAGAA